>NW_026043771.1:0-286529 GCF_937001465.1 Orcinus orca
GCAAGTGCCCTGATACGGTTTTCCTCTGTGGAACTGGTGGGTTCTGTGTTTTTTTTCTCTTTTTCGTTTTTGGTTCAAGGTAGATTTTATTCCTCTTTTTTGTATTTACAGATATAAGCATGGAAATAATTTATTCATATAAATACATGTATGTGAAGGGAAAAATTGTTTTTTCTGTTTTATTTTTTAAATTTTATTTCTTTCTAATTTTGAATTTTATTTTATATTTTTATACAGCAGGTTCTTATTGGTTATCTATTTTATACATATAAATGTATACATGCCAATCCCAGTCTCTCAACTCCTCCCACCACCACCCCCCCCAACAGCTTTCCCCCTTGTTGTCCATACGTTTGTTGTCTACATCTGTTGCTCTATTTATGCCTTGCAAAATGGTTAATCTGTACAGTTTTTCTAGGTTCCACATATATGCATGAATATACAAGATTTGTTTTCCTCTTTCTGACTTACTTCACTCTGTATGACAGTCTCTAGATCCATCGACGTCTCTACAAATGACCCAATTTCATTCCTTTTCATGGCTTAGTAATATTCCATTTTATATATGTACCACAGCTTTATGCATTCGTCTGTCTGTGGGCATTTAGGTTGCTTCCATTACCTCGATATTGTAAAGAGTGAGGCAATGAACATTGCGGTGAATGTCTCTTTTTGATTTATGGTTTTGTCTGGGTATATGTCCAGTACTGGGATTGCTGTATCATATGGTAATTCTATTGTTAGTTTCTTAAGAAACTCCATATTGTTCTCCATAGTGACTGTATCAATTTATATTCCCAACAATAGTGGAAGAGGGTTCCTTTTCTCCACACCCTTTCCAGCATTTTTTGTTTGTAGATTTTCTGATGATGCCCATTCTATAAGGTGTGAAGTGATACCTCATTGTGGAGTCCATTTTGTTGAGCAAGGGGTAGGTCTTGTCTATTACATATTTGGCTTATGGAACGGTATCTGTGCTAAATTCAAACTCTGGTTTTATGCAGCACCCCAACTCACCTTCTCCCTTAAGCAAGCATAAGTTGGTTTTCTAAACTTGAGACCCTGTTCTGTTTTGTAACTCAGTTCATGTGTAGCCAAGTTCACATTCCGTGAATTAGTGATACCTTATGATGTTTCTTTTTCTGTGTGACTTTTTTCACTTAGAATCACCGTGCCTCAATCCACTCATTATGCTGGTACGGGCCTGGTGACATAGTTTTCATTGCTGAGAGGTATTCTGTTGTACGTAAGTACCGCAACTTCTTTATCCATTATTTGCTATCAGGCATATTTAACTTGTGCTACAGAAGAGGTTCCTGTAAACAGAGCCGTCCCAAATTTTGGGGTGGCTGTGTCTTTTTGATTTTAATTTGCCTAAGCTATAGGACCATAAGTGGAATTGCCCTAGGCTCTGTTGCTTTGTTTTTTAGATGTTTCAGGAAACACCATACACTTCTCCCGAGTGGCTGTTGGCAATTTACATCCCGCCCATCAGCATAACAAGGCTTCCAGTTCTCCATGGCCTGTCCTGCCTTTCTGGATTTTACACTTTTCTCAGATGGCCCTTTTGACCGGGGGGAAGTGAGACTTCATTGTAGTGCAGATTTCCTTTGCAAGCTTGCTTGGTTGGCCAAAAAGGGCGTATGCGTTTTTTCCTGAATATATTCAGGAAAACACGCTTACGCTCTTTTTGGCCAAGTGCATCATTGTCGACGTTCTGCCTCTTTTCATATGCTTTCAATGCAATTCCAGTCTACCTCCTGAAATTGGTTTCCTGCAATTCTGCCCCGCTTTCAAGTCCTCTTGGCAGCCTTACTTTAGTATATTTTTGGACGATAGCTGTCATTTATAACTCTGCAGGTTTGTGAATTACAGTGCCCCTGAGCTCCTTTCTTCAACTCGCTTTCTTGTGAGCTGGCCGCAACACCGCAGGATTGCTTCAGGCCCTAATCTGGTTCCGGCACGGCACGCTGAGCCTTTGGTTAATTCCTCTTCCTGGTGGGAAATGAGAGTTAAATTTGCCCATCCAGACACCTCCAGCTAGTCTCTCATTGGTTCTCCCTATTCCTGTTCATCTTCTGCAGAAATTGCAAACTGGGCCAAACAGGAGGTTAAAGGCACTGACTCTCCAAGTCGGGAGAGTGTTAGTAAAGCATCTGGAACGTTGCACCCGAGTACCAGGGGACGAGAAATGAGACATATTTGAACACGTCTCCCGATCACATGGTTGATCATACTCTGGGTTCCACATGCATGTTTTAGCTGAAGGAAGAATCCCTTAAACCTGGAGAGTTGAGACCCGTGGAATGGGTACCATGCAATATGACTTCAAAGGGTCTTCATTTGTTCACCGAACCTCTCCAATCCTATCACTGCTGCGTTTATGCCCCTGTACACATGCTTGATTCTCTTTCGGAGACATAGCAATCCATAGGTTTTAAGATACTTACTAGTCAGGTACATTCTTAGGCGTTTAATATGGGGTGTTGAGTCCATTTTGTTGAGCAAGGAGTAGCTCTTGTCTATTCCATATCTGGCATAAGGAAATTTATCTGTGCTCATTTCAATCTCTGGTTTTATGCAGCACTCCAACTCACCTTTCCCCTTAAGCAAGCATATGTTGGTTTTCTACATTTGAGACCCTGTTCTGTTTTGTAATTCAGTTCCTGTGTAGCCAAGTTTACATTCCGTGTATTAGTGATATCTTATGATGTTTCTTTTTCTGTGTGACTTATTTCAGTTAGAATCATCATACCTGAATCCACTCATTATGCTGCTACGGGCCTGATGACATAGATTTCATTGCTGAGTGATATTGCGTTGTATGTAAGTACCACAACTTCTTTATCCATTTTTCGCTTTCTGCGATATTGAACTTGTACCGTAAACGAGGTTCTTGTAAACAGAGCCGTCCCAAACTTTGGGGTGGCTGTGTCTTTTTGATTTTAATTTCCCTAAGCTATAGGACCATAAGTGGAAGTGCCCTAGGCTCTGTTGCTTTGTTTTTTAATTGTTTCAGGAAACACCATACACTTCTCCCCAGTGGCTGTTGGCAATTTACATCCCGCCCATCAGCATAACAAGGCTCCCAGTTCTCCATGGCCTGTCCTGCCTTTCTGGATTTTACACTTTTTTCAGATGGCCCTTTTGACCGGGGGGAAGTGAGACTTCATTGTAGTGCAGATTTCCTTTGCAAGCTTGCTTGGTTGGCCAAAAAGTGCGTATGCATTTTTTCCTGAATATATTCAGGAAAAAACGCATACACCCTTTTTGGCCAAGTGCATCATTGTCGACGTTCTGCCTCTTTTCCTATGCTTTAAATGCAATTCCAGTCTACCTCCTGAAATCGGTTTCCTGCAATTCTGCCCCGCTTTCAATGCCTCTTCATAGCCTTACCTCAATATATTTTTTGAATATATTTGGCCTTTATAACTCTGCAGGTTTTTGAATTGCAGTGGCCCTTAGCTCCATTTTTCAGCTCTTATTTTTTTGATCTTGCCTCATAACCACAGGATTCCTTTAGGCCCTATTTTTCTTCTGGGGCACCTTGCTGTGCCTTTGGTTTATTCTTCTTACTGATGTGAAATTAGAGTGACATGTGCCCATTGAAACCGCTACAGCTAGTTTCTCACTGGTTACCCCTATTCCCATTCATCCTCCGCACTAACTGCAGACTGTGCGATACCAGAACTTAAAGGCATTGACTCTCCACGTGGGGATGTTTTTAGTAAAGCAGCTGGAATGTCGATCCGGAGTCCCAGGAGAGGAAAAATGAGGTGCATTTTAGAAACCTTTCCCGATCATATGGTATACCAGTCGCTGGGTTTCCCAAGCATGGTTTAGCTGTAGGAAGATTCCCTTCAACCTGGAGTGTTGGGACCCTTGGAATGAGTAGCATGAAGTATTGCATTAAAGTTTTGGCAGTTGCTCACCAAAGCTCACCAATCCTCTCATCCCCAAGTGTCCAGCCTTATGTCTTATCCAGCTGTGGGTTTACATGTGGTCAATCCAGGTTGCATCACAGCCCCTGAGCGAATTTTGTAAGAATTTTTCTCTCTTTCATTGTTTCTGCGTTTTGTTTTTAAAATTTATTTCTATAATGGGGTTTAGCTCATTTTCACTGCTGTGTTTGTGCCGCTCTGCACACACTTGATTCCCTTATGGAGATATATCAATACATGGGTTTTAAGATTCTTATTACTCAGATATATTTCTCTGCGGTGTATAGGGTGTGTTGAGGCCAGTTCATTGAGCAAGGTGTAGATCTTGTCTAATATCTATTTGGTTTATTGAACGGTATCTGTGCTAATTTCAAACTCTGGTTTTATGCATCACCCCACCTCTCCTTTCCCCTTAAGCTGACATAAGTGTGTTTTCTAAATGAGAGACACTGTTCTGTTCTGTAATTCATTTCTTGTGCAGCCATATTTACCCTCCCTCTATAAGTGATATCTTATGATATGTTTCTTTTTCTGTTTGACTTATTTCAAGTAGTATTATCGGACCTAAATCCACTCTTTATCCTTCTACTAACCTTATTACATTGATTTCATGGTGAAGAGATATTCCATTGTACATAAGTACCACATCTTCTTTATCCATTGTTCTCTTTCCTGGGATATTTAAGGTGTACTGAAGTTGAGGTTCTTGTAAACAGAGTAGCCCTAAACTGTGGTGTGCTTGTGTCTTGTTGATTTTTAGACTTCCCTAGATATACTCCCATGATTGGAAGTGTCCTATGCTCTGTAGCTCTGTTTTTTAGATGATTTAGGAACCACCATACACTTCTCCAGAGTGGCTCTCGGCAGTTCACACACTGCCCATCAGCGTATAAAGGCTCCCTCTTCTCCATGGCCTGTCCTGCATTTCTGGTTTTTACAATTTTTTAGGATGGCCCTTTTGACCGGTGGGAAATGAGACTTCTTTGTTGTGCACATTTGCATTGCTTGCTTGCTTCCTTGCCCATAAAGTGCGTATGCATTTTTTCCTGGATATAATCAGGAAAAAACGCATACGCCCTTTTGGGCCAACTGCATCATTGTCGAAATTCTGCTGTTTTCATGTGCTTTAAAGATGAGTCCAATCTATCTCTTGAAATCTGTTTCTTGCAATTCTGTCTTGCATTCAGATCCTCTTCTTTGCCTTACCTCAACATATTTTTGGACGTTAGTTTTCATTTATAACTCTGCAGGTTTGTGAATTGCAGTGACCCTGAGCTCCATTTTTTAAGTTGCTCTTTTGTGAGCTGGCCTCAAACCCGCAGGATTGCTTCAGGCCCTACTTTGGCTCCGGCGAGGCGGGCTGAGCCTTTTTTCAATTCTTATTCTTAATGGGAAATTAGAGTGATATGTGCCCGTCCAAACCCCTACAACTATTCTCTCATTGGTTCCCCCTCTTCCCGTTCATCCTCCTCACAATTTGCAAAATGTGTGAAACAGAAGTTGAAATGTGCTGATTCTCCAAGTGGGGAGATTCTAAGTAACGTGGCTGGAATGGTGAACAGGAGCACCAGGAGAGGATAAATGAGCTGCATTTTAGACACATCTCCCGATCACATGGTGTACAGTCCTCTGGGTTTTCCATGCATGTTTTAGCTGTAGGAAGATCCCTTGAACCTGCAGATTTGGGACCCATTGAATGGGTACCAGGTAGTATTACTTTAAAGGGTGTGCATTTCCTCACCCAACCTCACATTTCTCTTAGTGCAAACAGTTTCCAGCCTTATGTCTCATCCTGCTGTGGGTCTAGATGTGTTCAATCCATGTTGCATCACCGTCCCTGAGGAAAAGTTGTAAGAGGTTTTCTCTGTCTCTCTGTCGTTTATTTTTTCAATTTATTACTATATTGGTTACAGCTGATTTTCAAAGCTCTGTTTCTTGCTGCTGTACATCCACTTGATTCACGTACAGAGAGACATCAGTAAATTCTTTTTCAGATTCTTACCAGTCGTATATATTCTTTTCCGGTGACTTGAGTGTGCTGAGTGCAGTTCTTTCAGCTACCGTGTAGGTCTTGTTGATTATCAGTTTGGTATTTGGAATGGTATCTTTGCTAATTTCAACCTCCTGGATGATGCCTCACCCCTCCCCACCTTTCCCGTTTAGCAGCCTTATGCGTGTTTTCTACATATTTGACTATGTTTTTGTTTTGTAATTTATTTCATGTGTAGCCATTTTGGATTCCACCTTTAAGTGATATCTTATGATATGTGTCTTTTTCTTTTTGAATTATGTCACTTAGAAAGATCATACGTAACTCCTCCGGAGTTGTGACAACTGGCCATATTTCATTGATTTCCAGGCTGAATAATATTCCACTCTACCTAAGTACCACATCTCTATCCATTTTTTCTCTCCAGAGACATTTAAGTTACATCCTAGTCGAGGATCTTTTAAACAGAGAGGGGGTAAACATTGGGGTGCCTGTGTCCTCTCGATTTTTGTTTTTCCCAAGATATACGCCCATGAGTGCAAGTGCCCTATGCTCTGTAGCTCATTTTTTAGATGCTTTAGTAAACACAATACACTTCTCCAGAATGGCCGTTGGCAATATACATTTCCACTATAAGTCTCACAGGGCTCCCTCTTCTCCTTGCCCTGTCCTGCATTTCTGTTGTTTACGCTTTATGAGGATGGCTCTTCTGACTGATGCGAAGTGATATCTTTTGTAGTATTGACTTCCAGTGCCCACCTGTTTGGTTGGCTAAAAAAGTGTATGCCCTTTTCTTGAATATATACAGAAAAAAACGCATACACCCTTTTTGGCCAACTGCAATGTTGGCAATGTTCAGCTCCTTTTCTTGTGCTTAATGGCGAGTCCTTTCTACCTCCTCAAATCCCTTTCCTGCCATTCTCCCTTGTTTACAAGTCCTTTTCTCTGACTTTCCTCAAGACATTTTTCAGTGATGGATATTTTCAACTCTGCAGTTTCGTGAATTTTACTGCCCCTGAGTTCCATTGTTCAACTTGTGTTTATGGGAACTGGTCACAAAGCAGTGGGATTTCCTCAAGCCCTATACTGTTTCCATGGGCAACCCTAGCCTTTGGTCAATTCGTCTTCCTGATTGGAAATTAGAGTGACATGTGCCTGTCTGAACACCTAGGACTTGTCTCTCATTGTTCCTCATCCTTCTGCTTCATCCTCTGGACAAATTCCAAACTGTACGCAACAGGATGTTGACAGTGCTGACATCTCCAAGTGGGGAGACTGTTAGTAAAGGCGCTGGAGGGGTGAACCCGAGCACCAGGAGATGAGGAGATGAGATGCCTTTTCCAAACTCTTCCCGATCAGATGGTATACCATCCTCTGGGTGTGACAGACATGTTTTAGCAGTAGGAAGAGTCCCATTCATGTAAGGAGAACACCAGGGCTTTTTCAAAATCAGTGTCTCCCCGAAACCCAAACTGGGGAATTTTTTAAGCTACGGCTACACATATGTTCATTAAGGGCCTTGGGAAGTAGGCAGAGTCCAAACTTTAGATGATTGAAGTCTTCAGGGTCAGAAGCACTCACCACCAGCTTCCCTTAGGTTACACTTTAACTGTCATTGATAGATGATGTCAATAAAAATATCTATTCTTTTTCAGATTATTTCCCCTTATAGGTTATTGCAAAATGTTGAGTGTAGTTCCCTGTGCTATACAGTAGTTCCTTGTTGATGATCTATTTTATACATAGCAGTGTGTATGTGTTAATCCCAAACTGTTAATTTATCCCTCCTCCCACCTTTCCCCTTTGGTAATAATAAATTATAAGATTTTATACTTCTCAGAAATGGGGGAGCTGAAAGAGAGGTATCATTTTCAATGGAAAAGCATTTAAAACAAGATTGAAGCTTTAACCAAGATTATTAGATGTACATCCTTGGAAAGAAATCACTTCGTTTCTCTAATATTGACCTGACAAATAAGACAAACCTTTTCACTGAACTTGCTTATAATAAAGTGATGGAAATATCAAATGGAAGTGTTAGAAACATCTTATTTTACCCGAGCCTTATACACTGTTCTATGTTAACTACAGTTTGGCTCACACGTCTGTTCATTGAGGTTACAATAGTCTCAATTTCTGTTACTGATCCTCCAGAGTGGACCCCAACAAGTGTCCCCCTGCCCAGTGTCATTGGGGCCAACAGATCGAGACTGAGTTTGGTTCACAAGCAAAGGAAACTTTATATTTTGATCAGAGAATGGAGAGGTGAGAGCATGCACTACCCCGTGGGCTGTGGGCTGGGCTGCTGTGTAGAGATCCTGTCAGAGTCAGTGGGAGGGAGGGGGCGGAGCTCTCGAGGGCGGGGTTGGCTGCAGCTCAGGCTCTATATCGCGGAGTCTGCACTGGGCCCCAGGAGCTGAGGTGTCGTCCCAGCCATTCTGCACTAGGAAATCTGGTCTGAAGTGCCGGGTGTGGAACCTCTGCATGCGGGACCCTAGGAGCACATGAAATTAGACAAAGCACAAAGGATAAAAAAGGTTAGACTTGACTTTATTGCCCAGATTCTATTTTTATCTCCCAGGGATTTTTAATGGGCTTTGCTGGGGACAAACCCCTCCTCTGCCTTTTGTCCCGTTCCTCATTCTTGGAGTGCTGAGGGTGCAGACCCTTCTTCTGTAACTGCTGAGTGCTGAGTTGGGAGCCCTCATACCCGGGGGCGAGGGTCAGAGCTTCTCCCCAGCAGCCTCCAGGTGACGTTGATTGTCCCCAGGCCCCCTGCCTCCCTGCTCGTCCACCTGAGCACCAGCATTGGAAGTGTTATAGATTCTAATGACCTTTAAGGGTCCAGGAAAGAGATGTGCAGAGATGCTGTGGGGGCCGGTTTCACCCCGCCCCACATTTGTTCGGCCACCTTAGGCTGACCGTTTCTGCCAGCCTAGATGCTCTGACCAGTAGTCTGCGCTTTCTTCAATTAGGCCCCTGAATTAACGTACAAACAGCACCAGGTGTCAGAGCCCTGCCCGCTCAACTCCCAGACAGTCCAGGGTCAGTGGTGATCAAGGACCATGATGGCCACTGAGTCAACAGCCTTTTGAAGTAAACAGGAGTCCAGCCGGTCTTATTGGCCACCATCATCACGGTGTCTGTAGGCTTTTCTATGGTGACAGTGTGGTATACGGTTCCCCCGCCAAGATTATTAGCTCCCCTCTGGGTGCAGTAAGTCCTGCAAGCAGTAGTCTACTCTTTTGGGACACACTCTTGTTGTTTTATGAGAGAAACTCCAGGTCAAGTGATGTTCACACGAGTCGTCATGGTGCCCTGTTGCCCCTGGTTATCTCTCTGGATGTTGGAGTTGGAGGGCCTCCTCACTCGAGGTTGGTGTGCCCACGGAGCGAACCCTGCAACTTCAGGGCATGGTTGGTGGTTAGGATCACCACGTGGGGTCCTTTTCCCTTAGGAGGGAGGTGGCCTTTTGGGCTGCTGATTTCCAGGTTTTTAGATACTGCCAGTATCTTGGCCAGATGTGGCAGTGGGCCAAACCCCTTGGTGACCGTAGTTTATCCTACCTGGATGGCATTCTTGCATTGTTCCATTTCAAGTGGTCCCAGTTTTTGCACTAATTCTCCAATGGCGATTCACCTTTCACCGGGAATGTAAAGGTCAAAGGGTTTAGCTAAATTAGGGAGTTCCAGGGCAAGGGTCTGAATTGACTGCTCTTTCCATTCTTGAAAGGCCACTTCTGGATTCTATTCAAAAGGATCATCATCTTTTCCTTTCAGTGTTTCATATAGAGGCCCAGCTAGTAGACTGTAGTTAGGGATCCAGAAGCAGCAAACCCTGGCCTCCCCAGGAACCCCTAAGCTGTCTTCTAGTTTTAGAAAGGGGTAAGGCTGCAAATGGTTTCTTCCCTTTCCTGGGATGGGCTTCTCCGACCTTCTGTGAGAATGAAGCCCAGGCAGGTCACCGCAGTCTGTGATATTTGAGCTTTTTCTTGGACAACTTCTATCCTTTATTGGCTTGGTAGTTCAGAGGCCTCCTTAGTAGGGCTGGCGATCAGAATGTCGTCTGCGTACTGAAGGAGGATTTCCTTTTCCAGAGGTAGAACTTTTAGGTCTTTAGCTAAGCTTTCCCCAAAGATGGTGTGGGAATTTTTGCACCCTTGGGGCAAGACGGCCCGGAAGTATTGTTTTAGTAGTACGTTGAGTCCTGCCACTCACAAGCCAAAATTTCTTGTGACTCTGGGACTAATGGAATACAAAAGAAGGCATCATTGAAGACTAATACAGAATACCATGTCCTGGTGGTTGGTAGAATGACCAGCAGGGTGTAGGAATTAGGAGCAGCTGGAGGTATATCCTTGGTGGCTTCACTGACTGTCCTGACATCCTTTGCCAGGTCCCCAGCAGCCCATGGGGCTCTCGTGGTCAGACCAATCCCAGAATATGGAGCTCACCTGGGCAGGTACCCCACCCCCACCCCAGCCCACGGGGCTCTTGTGGTCAGGCCCCTCCCAGGATACAGAGCTACCCTTGCAGGTACCGTGGCAGGGCTGGGCACAAAGGAACTGTGCACATAGCCCTCATTGCAGAGCACCCCCTGCTCACCTGTTGCTCAGAGCTGACACAGAGCACCTCAGAGCAGGACTTGAACTAACAAACAGCAGCTGCGACAGGTCTGTGACCCTGGGCATCACTCTGTGCAGCCTCCCTCCACCTGGTCTTCCAGAGACTTCCACTGCACCCGGGGCACCAGGCCTCTGTCTCCAACCACCACCCACCCCTCCTCTCCCTGACTCCTGGGTTCCTCTCATTAGGAGAGGGTTTTCTTGAAGTTGTCTCCCACTCATGGGCCAGATAAAATGATTAGAAAACAAGCCAAAGCTGCAGCCCCTTGTCTATCCTGACTCTCAGGAGCCCACACCTGTTCCTTGGACCTGGCCGGTTCAGCAAGTTCCATTTTCTGCAACTGTGAGCCCCTGAGGGGTGATGATTGGCTGACCTGGGCAGCCTTACCGTGCCGGCCAGCCCTCCCCAGGTGTGCCTGGGTTGAGATCAATATAAATACCACTCCAGGCAGCAAGAGCCCCTGCAGCCGTGCCTGACGCCATTTTCTCTGCCCTGTAAGCAGTCTCGGGGCTGGGCTGGTGGGAGGGAGTGAGAGGCCACGGCTTTGTGGGTGGCCCAGTGTGAGTGGGGCTCTGCTGGAC
Source organism: Orcinus orca (assembly GCF_937001465.1). Taxonomy (NCBI): domain Eukaryota; kingdom Metazoa; phylum Chordata; class Mammalia; order Artiodactyla; family Delphinidae; genus Orcinus; species Orcinus orca. The sequence goes on from NW_026043771.1 coordinate 11,138, forward strand.
TTTCTGCAGCAGTTGCCAGGCTGCCACCTGCTAAAGAAGAGGATGTGTCACCCATACCTGCTGCTGGAATTTCTCCCTGGGCAGAGGTGGGGAAGGAAAAAAGCAGTGGGGGCAGGGACAGGACGGGTATCTCAGGCAGGGAAATGGAAATCTTCCAGAAGAGCACCCAGGGCCAGGACCATCCTGGCTGGCCTGCAGGCACCAAGTCGGCCGGCATGCTGTCACTCGTGTGGCTCTATGGCCCTTCCTCTAGGCTTTCAAGTCCTTGTATATATTCAGGTGTTTTACCTGGACGGGTGGGAATAGTTCAGCAGCAACTGGCCTGGGGCTCAGCTCACGTTTACTCACAGATGCCTCGGCACGGTGCCCCAGCTTTGCAATGAGGACGCTTGTTACGTGGGGGCTGCTGGCTGAATGGGAGACGATTCCCCACCACTGACCAACTTCAGAATTGTTTACAACTGGAGCAAGTGCCCTGATACGGTTTTCCTCTGTGGAACTGGTGGGTTCTGTGTTTTTTTTCTCTTTTTCGTTTTTGGTTCAAGGTAGATTTTATTCCTCTTTTTTGTATTTACAGATATAAGCATGGAAATAATTTATTCATATAAATACATGTATGTGAAGTGAATAATTGTTTTTTCTGTTTTATTTTTTAAATTTTATTTCTTTCTAATTTTGAATTTTATTTTATATTTTTATACAGCAGGTTCTTATTGGTTATCTATTTTATACATATAAATGTATACATGCCAATCCCAGTCTCTCAACTCCTCCCACCACCACCCCCCCAACAGCTTTCCCCCCTTGTTGTCCATACGTTTGTTGTCTACATCTGTTGCTCTATTTATGCCTTGCAAAATGGTTAATCTGTACAGTTTTTCTAGGTTCCACATATATGCATGAATATACAAGATTTGTTTTTCTCTTTCTGACTTACTTCACTCTGTATGACAGTCTCTAGATCCATCGATGTCTCTACAAAACCCAATTTCATTCCTTTTCATGGCTTAGTAATATTCCATTTTATATATGTACCACAGCTTTATGCATTCGTCTGTCTGTGGGCATTTAGGTTGCTTCCATTACCTCGATATTGTAAAGAGTGAGGCAATGAACATTGCGGTGAATGTCTCTTTTTGATTTATGGTTTTGTCTGGGTATATGTCCAGAACTGGGATTGCTGTATCCTATGGTAATTCTACTGTTAGTTTCTTAAGAAACTCCATATTGTTCTCCATAGTGAATGTATCAATTTATATTTCCAACAATAGTGGAAGAGGGTTCCTTTTCTCCACACCCTTTCCAGCATTTTTTGTTTGTAGATTTTCTGATGATGCCCATTCTACCAGGTGTGAGGTGATACCTCATTGTGGAGTCCATTTCCTTGAGGAAGGGGTAGGTCTTGTCTATTACATATTTAGCTTATGGAACGCTATCTGTGCTAATTTCAAACTCTGGTTTTATGCAGCACCCCAACTCACCTTTCCCCTTAAGCAAGCATGAGTTGGTTTTCTAAACATGAGACCCTGTTCTGTTTTCTAATTCAGTTCATGTGTAGCCAAGTTCACATTCCATGTATTAGTGATACCTTAAGATGTTTCTTTTTCTGTGTGACTTTTTTCACTTAGAATCACCGTGCCTCAATCCACTCATTATGCTGGTACGGGCCTGGTGACATAGTTTTCATTGCTGAGAGGTATTCTGTTGTACGTAAGTACTGCAACTTCTTTATCCATTATTTGCTCTCCGGCATATTTAACTTGTGCTACAGAAGAGGTTCCTGTAAACAGAGCCGTCCCAAATTTTGGGGTGGCTGTGTCTTTTTGATTTTAATTTCCCTAAGCTATAGGACCATAAGTAGAAGTGCCCTAGGCTCTGTTGCTTTGTTTTTCAGATGTTTCAGGAAACACCATACACTTCTCCCCAGTGCCTGTTGGCAATTTACATCCCGCCCATCAGCATAACAAGGCTCCCAGTTCTCCATGACCTGTCCTGCCTTTCTGGATTTTACACTTTTTTCAGATGGCCCTTTTGACCGGGGGGAAGTGAGACTTCATTGTAGTGCAGATTTCCTTTGCAAGCTTGCTTGGTTGGCCAAAAAGGGTGTATGCGTTTTTTCCTGAATATATTCAGGGAAAAACGCATACGCCCTTTTTGGCCAAGTGCATCATTGTTGACGTTCTGACTCTTTTCCTGTGCTTTAAATGCAATTCCAGTCTACTTCCTGAAATCGGTTTCCTGCTATTCTGCCCCGCTTTCAAGTCCTCTTGGCAGCCTTACTTCAGTATATTTTTGGACGATAGCTGTCATTTATAACTCTGCAGGTTTGTGAATTACAGTGCCCCTGAGCTCCTTTCTTCAACTCGCTTTCTTGTGAGCTGGCCGCAACACCGCAGGATTGCTTCAGGCCCTAATCTGGTTCCGGCACGGCACGCTGAGCCTTTGGTTAATTCCTCTTCCTGGTGGGAAATGAGAGTTAAATTTGCCTGTCCAGACACCTCCAGCTAGTCTCTCATTGGTTCTCCCTATTCCTGTTCATCTTCCGCAGAAATTGCAAACTGGGCCAAACAGGAGGTTAAAGGCACTGACTCTCCAAGTCGGTAGAGTGTTAGTAATGCGTCTGAAATATTGCACCCGAGTAGCAGGGGACGAAAACTGAGACGTATTTGAACACGTCTCCCGATCACACGGTTGATCATACTCTGGGTTCCACATGTATGTTTTAGCTGAAGGAAGAATCCCTTAAACCTGGAGAGTTGAGACCTGTGGAATGGGTACCATGCAATATGACTTCAAAGGGTCTTCATTTGCTCACCGAACCTCTCCAATCCTATCACTGCTGCTTTTATGCCCCGGTACACATGCTTGATTCTCTTTCAGAGACATACCAATCTATAGGTTTTAAGATACTTACTAGTCAGGTACATTCTTAGGCGTTTAATATGGGGTGTTGAGTCCATTTCGTTGAGCAAGGAGTAGCTCTTGTCTATTCCGTATCTGGCTTAAGGAACTTTATCTGTGCTCATTTCAATCTCTGGTTTTATGCAGCACCCCAACTAACCTTTCCCCTTAAGCAAGCATAAGTTGGTTTTCTACATTTGAGACCCTGTTCTGTTTTGTAATCCAGTTCTTGTGTAGCCAAGTTTACATTCAGTGTATTAGTGATATCTTATGATGTTTCTTTTCCTGTGTGACTTATTTCAGTTAGAATCATCATACCTGAATACACTCATTATGCTGCTATGGGCCTGATGACATAGATTTCATTGCTGAATGATATTGCATTGTACGTAAGTACCACAACTTCTTTATCCATTTTTCGCTTTCTGCGATATTGAACTTGTACCGTAAACGAGGTTCTTGTAAACAGAGCCATCCCAAAGTTTGGGGTGGCTGTGTCTTTTTGATTTTAATTTCCCTAAGCTATAGGACCATAAGTGGAAGTGCCCTAGGCTCTGTTGCTTTGTTTTTTAGATGTTTCAGGAAACACCATACACTTCTCCCGAGTGGCTGTTGGCAATTTACATCCCGCCCATCAGCATAACAAGGCTCCCAGTTCTCCATGGCCTGTCCTGCCTTTCTGGATTTTACACTTTTTTCAGATGGCCCTTTTGACCGGGGGGAAGTGAGACTTCATTGTAGTGCAGATTTCCTTTGCAAGCTTGCTTGGTTGGCCAAAAAGGGCGTATGCGTTTTTTCCTGAATATATTCAGGAAAACACGCTTACGCTCTTTTTGGCCAAGTGCATCATTGTCGACGTTCTGCCTCTTTTCATATGCTTTCAATGCAATTCCAGTCTACCTCCTGAAATTGGTTTCCTGCAATTCTGCCCCGCTTTCAAGTCCTCTTGGCAGCCTTACTTTAGTATATTTTTGGACGATAGCTGTCATTTATAACTCTGCAGGTTTGTGAATTACAGTGCCCCTGAGCTCCTTTCTTCAACTCACTTTCTTGTGAGCTGGCCGCAACACCGCAGGATTGCTTCAGGCCCTAATCTGGTTCCGGCACGGCACGCTGAGCCTTTGGTTAATTCCTCTTCCTGGTGGGAAATGAGAGTTAAATTTGCCCATCCAGACACCTCCAGCTAGTCTCTCATTGGTTCTCCCTATTCCTGTTCATCTTCTGCAGAAATTGCAAACTGGGCCAAACAGGAGTTTAAAGGCACTGACTCTCCAAGTCGGGAGAGTGTTAGTAAAGCATCTGGAACGTTGCACCCGAGTACCAGGGGACGAGAAATGAGACATATTTGAACACGTCTCCCGATCACATGGTTGATCATACTCTGGGTTCCACATGCATGTTTTAGCTGAAGGAAGAATCCTTTAAACCTGGAGAGTTGAGACCCGTGGAATGGGTACCATGCAATATGACTTCAAAGGGTCTTCATTTGTTCACCGAACCTCTCCAATCCTATCACTGCTGCGTTTATGCCCCTGTACACATGCTTGATTCTCTTTCGGAGACATAGCAATCCATAGGTTTTAAGATACTTACTAGTCAGGTACATTCTTAGGCGTTTAATATGGGGTGTTGAGTCCATTTTGTTGAGCAAGGAGTAGCTCTTGTCTATTCCATATCTGGCATAAGGAAATTTATCTGTGCTCATTTCAATCTCTGGTTTTATGCAGCACTCCAACTCACCTTTCCCCTTAAGCAAGCATATGTTGGTTTTCTACATTTGAGACCCTGTTCTGTTTTGTAATTCAGTTCCTGTGTAGCCAAGTTTACATTCCGTGTATTAGTGATATCTTATGATGTTTCTTTTTCTGTGTGACTTATTTCAGTTAGAATCATCATACCTGAATCCACTCATTATGCTGCTACGGGCCTGATGACATAGATTTCATTGCTGAGTGATATTGCGTTGTATGTAAGTACCACAACTTCTTTATCCATTTTTCGCTTTCTGCGATATTGAACTTGTACCGTAAACGAGGTTCTTGTAAACAGAGCCGTCCCAAACTTTGGGGTGGCTGTGTCTTTTTGATTTTAATTTCCCTAAGCTATAGGACCATAAGTGGAAGTGCCCTAGGCTCTGTTGCTTTGTTTTTTAATTGTTTCAGGAAACACCATACACTTCTCCGCAGTGGCTGTTGGCAATTTACATCCCGTCCATTAGCATAACAAGGCTCCCAGTTCTCCATGGCCTGTCCTGCCTTTCTGGATTTTACACTTTTTTCAGATGGCCCTTTTGACCGGGGGGAAGTGAGACTTCATTGTAGTGCAGATTTCCTTTGCAAGCTTGCTTGGTTGGCCAAAAAGTGCGTATGCGTTTTTTCCTGAATATATTCAGGAAAAAACGCATACACCCTTTTTGGCCAAGTGCATCATTGTCGACGTTCTGCCTCTTTTCCTATGCTTTAAATGCAATTCCAGTCTACCTCCTGAAATCGGTTTCCTGCAATTCTGCCCCGCTTTCAATGCCTCTTCATAGCCTTACCTCAATATATTTTTTGAATATATTTGGCCTTTATAACTCTGCAGGTTTTTGAATTGCAGTGGCCCTTAGCTCCATTTTTCAGCTCTTATTTTTTTGATCTTGCCTCATAACCACAGGATTCCTTTAGGCCCTATTTTTCTTCTGGGGCACCTTGCTGTGCCTTTGGTTTATTCTTCTTACTGATGTGAAATTAGAGTGACATGTGCCCATTGAAACCGCTACAGCTAGTTTCTCACTGGTTACCCCTATTCCCATTCATCCTCCGCACTAACTGCAGACTGTGCGATACCAGAACTTAAAGGCATTGACTCTCCACGTGGGGATGTTTTTAGTAAAGCAGCTGGAATGTCGATCCGGAGTCCCAGGAGAGGAAAAATGAGGTGCATTTTAGAAACCTTTCCCGATCATATGGTATACCAGTCGCTGGGTTTCCCAAGCATGGTTTAGCTGTAGGAAGATTCCCTTCAACCTGGAGTGTTGGGACCCTTGGAATGAGTAGCATGAAGTATTGCATTAAAGTTTTGGCAGTTGCTCACCAAAGCTCACCAATCCTCTCATCCCCAAGTGTCCAGCCTTATGTCTTATCCAGCTGTGGGTTTACATGTGGTCAATCCAGGTTGCATCACAGCCCCTGAGCGAATTTTGTAAGAATTTTTCTCTCTTTCATTGTTTCTGCGTTTTGTTTTTAAAATTTATTTCTATAATGGGGTTTAGCTCATTTTCACTGCTGTGTTTGTGCCGCTCTGCACACACTTGATTCCCTTATGGAGATATATCAATACATGGGTTTTAAGATTCTTATTACTCAGATATATTTCTCTGCGGTGTATAGGGTGTGTTGAGGCCAGTTCATTGAGCAAGGTGTAGATCTTGTCTAATATCTATTTGGTTTATTGAACGGTATCTGTGCTAATTTCAAACTCTGGTTTTATGCATCACCCCACCTCTCCTTTCCCCTTAAGCTGACATAAGTGTGTTTTCTAAATGAGAGACACTGTTCTGTTCTGTAATTCATTTCTTGTGCAGCCATATTTACCCTCCCTCTATAAGTGATATGATATGTTTCTTTTTCTGTTTGACTTATTTCAAGTAGTATTATCGGACCTAAATCCACTCTTTATCCTTCTACTAACCTTATTACATTGATTTCATGGTGAAGAGATATTCCATTGTACATAAGTACCACATCTTCTTTATCCATTGTTCTCTTTCCTGGGATATTTAAGGTGTACTGAAGTTGAGGTTCTTGTAAACAGAGTAGCCCTAAACTGTGGTGTGCTTGTGTCTTGTTGATTTTTAGACTTCCCTAGATATACTCCCATGATTGGAAGTGTCCTATGCTCTGTAGCTCTGTTTTTTAGATGATTTAGGAACCACCATACACTTCTCCAGAGTGGCTCTCGGCAGTTCACACACTGCCCATCAGCGTATAAAGGCTCCCTCTTCTCCATGGCCTGTCCTGCATTTCTGGTTTTTACAATTTTTTAGGATGGCCCTTTTGACCGGTGGGAAATGAGACTTCTTTGTTGTGCACATTTGCATTGCTTGCTTGCTTCCTTGCCCATAAAGTGCGTATGCATTTTTTCCTGGATATAATCAGGAAAAAACGCATACGCCCTTTTGGGCCAACTGCATCATTGTCGAAATTCTGCTGTTTTCATGTGCTTTAAAGATGAGTCCAATCTATCTCTTGAAATCTGTTTCTTGCAATTCTGTCTTGCATTCAGATCCTCTTCTTTGCCTTACCTCAACATATTTTTGGACGTTAGTTTTCATTTATAACTCTGCAGGTTTGTGAATTGCAGTGACCCTGAGCTCCATTTTTTAAGTTGCTCTTTTGTGAGCTGGCCTCAAACCCGCAGGATTGCTTCAGGCCCTACTTTGGCTCCGGCGAGGCGGGCTGAGCCTTTTTTCAATTCTTATTCTTAATGGGAAATTAGACTGATATGTGCCCGTCCAAACCCCTACAACTATTCTCTCATTGGTTCCCCCTCTTCCCGTTCATCCTCCTCACAATTTGCAAAATGTGTGAAACAGAAGTTGAAATGTGCTGATTCTCCAAGTGGGGAGATTCTAAGTAACGTGGCTGGAATGGTGAACAGGAGCACCAGGAGAGGATAAATGAGCTGCATTTTAGACACATCTCCCGATCACATGGTGTACAGTCCTCTGGGTTTTCCATGCATGTTTTAGCTGTAGGAAGATCCCTTGAACCTGCAGATTTGGGACCCATTGAATGGGTACCAGGTAGTATTACTTTAAAGGGTGTGCATTTCCTCACCCAACCTCACATTTCTCTTAGTGCAAACAGTTTCCAGCCTTATGTCTCATCCTGCTGTGGGTCTAGATGTGTTCAATCCATGTTGCATCACCGTCCCTGAGGAAAAGTTGTAAGAGGTTTTCTCTGTCTCTCTGTCGTTTATTTTTTCAATTTATTACTATATTGGTTACAGCTGATTTTCAAAGCTCTGTTTCTTGCTGCTGTACATCCACTTGATTCACGTACAGAGAGACATCAGTAAATTCTTTTTCAGATTCTTACCAGTCGTATATATTCTTTTCCGGTGACTTGAGTGTGCTGAGTGCAGTTCTTTCAGCTACCGTGTAGGTCTTGTTGATTATCAGTTTGGTATTTGGAATGGTATCTTTGCTAATTTCAACCTCCTGGATGATGCCTCACCCCTCCCCACCTTTCCCGTTTAGCAGCCTTATGCGTGTTTTCTACATATTTGACTATGTTTTTGTTTTGTAATTTATTTCATGTGTAGCCATTTTGGATTCCACCTTTAAGTGATATCTTATGATATGTGTCTTTTTCTTTTTGAATTATGTCACTTAGAAAGATCATACGTAACTCCTCCGGAGTTGTGACAACTGGCCATATTTCATTGATTTCCAGGCTGAATAATATTCCACTCTACCTAAGTACCACATCTCTATCCATTTTTTCTCTCCAGAGACATTTAAGTTACATCCTAGTCGAGGATCTTTTAAACAGAGAGGGGGTAAACATTGGGGTGCCTGTGTCCTCTCGATTTTTGTTTTTCCCAAGATATACGCCCATGAGTGCAAGTGCCCTATGCTCTGTAGCTCATTTTTTAGATGCTTTAGTAAACACAATACACTTCTCCAGAATGGCCGTTGGCAATATACATTTCCACTATAAGTCTCACAGGGCTCCCTCTTCTCCTTGCCCTGTCCTGCATTTCTGTTGTTTACGCTTTATGAGGATGGCTCTTCTGACTGATGCGAAGTGATATCTTTTGTAGTATTGACTTCCAGTGCCCACCTGTTTGGTTGGCTAAAAAAGTGTATGCCCTTTTCTTGAATATATACAGAAAAAAACGCATACACCCTTTTTGGCCAACTGCAATGTTGGCAATGTTCAGCTCCTTTTCTTGTGCTTAATGGCGAGTCCTTTCTACCTCCTCAAATCCCTTTCCTGCCATTCTCCCTTGTTTACAAGTCCTTTTCTCTGACTTTCCTCAAGACATTTTTCAGTGATGGATATTTTCAACTCTGCAGTTTCGTGAATTTTACTGCCCCTGAGTTCCATTGTTCAACTTGTGTTTATGGGAACTGGTCACAAAGCAGTGGGATTTCCTCAAGCCCTATACTGTTTCCATGGGCAACCCTAGCCTTTGGTCAATTCGTCTTCCTGATTGGAAATTAGAGTGACATGTGCCTGTCTGAACACCTAGGACTTGTCTCTCATTGTTCCTCATCCTTCTGCTTCATCCTCTGGACAAATTCCAAACTGTACGCAACAGGATGTTGACAGTGCTGACATCTCCAAGTGGGGAGACTGTTAGTAAAGGCGCTGGAGGGGTGAACCCGAGCACCAGGAGATGAGGAGATGAGATGCCTTTTCCAAACTCTTCCCGATCAGATGGTATACCATCCTCTGGGTGTGACAGACATGTTTTAGCAGTAGGAAGAGTCCCATTCATGTAAGGAGAACACCAGGGCTTTTTCAAAATCAGTGTCTCCCCGAAACCCAAACTGGGGAATTTTTTAAGCTACGGCTACACATATGTTCATTAAGGGCCTTGGGAAGTAGGCAGAGTCCAAACTTTAGATGATTGAAGTCTTCAGGGTCAGAAGCACTCACCACCAGCTTCCCTTAGGTTACACTTTAACTGTCATTGATAGATGATGTCAATAAAAATATCTATTCTTTTTCAGATTATTTCCCCTTATAGGTTATTGCAAAATGTTGAGTGTAGTTCCCTGTGCTATACAGTAGTTCCTTGTTGATGATCTATTTTATACATAGCAGTGTGTATGTGTTAATCCCAAACTGTTAATTTATCCCTCCTCCCACCTTTCCCCTTTGGTAATAATAAATTATAAGATTTTATACTTCTCAGAAATGGGGGAGCTGAAAGAGAGGTATCATTTTCAATGGAAAAGCATTTAAAACAAGATTGAAGCTTTAACCAAGATTATTAGATGTACATCCTTGGAAAGAAATCACTTCGTTTCTCTAATATTGACCTGACAAATAAGACAAACCTTTTCACTGAACTTGCTTATAATAAAGTGATGGAAATATCAAATGGAAGTGTTAGAAACATCTTATTTTACCCGAGCCTTATACACTGTTCTATGTTAACTACAGTTTGGCTCACACATCTGTTCATTGAGGTTACAATAGTCTCAATTTCTGTTACTGATCCTCCAGAGTGGACCCCAACAAGTGTCCCCCTGCCCAGTGTCATTGGGGCCAACAGATCGAGACTGAGTTTGGTTCACAAGCAAAGGAAACTTTATATTTTGATCAGAGAATGGAGAGGTGAGAGCATGCACTACCCCGTGGGCTGTGGGCTGGGCTGCTGTGTAGAGATCCTGTCAGAGTCAGTGGGAGGGAGGGGGCGGAGCTCTCGAGGGCGGGGTTGGCTGCAGCTCAGGCTCTATATCGCGGAGTCTGCACTGGGCCCCAGGAGCTGAGGTGTCGTCCCAGCCATTCTGCACTAGGAAATCTGGTCTGAAGTGCCGGGTGTGGAACCTCTGCATGCGGGACCCTAGGAGCACATGAAATTAGACAAAGCACAAAGGATAAAAAAGGTTAGACTTGACTTTATTGCCCAGATTCTATTTTTATCTCCCAGGGATTTTTAATGGGCTTTGCTGGGGACAAACCCCTCCTCTGCCTTTTGTCCCGTTCCTCATTCTTGGAGTGCTGAGGGTGCAGACCCTTCTTCTGTAACTGCTGAGTGCTGAGTTGGGAGCCCTCATACCCGGGGGCGAGGGTCAGAGCTTCTCCCCAGCAGCCTCCAGGTGACGTTGATTGTCCCCAGGCCCCCTGCCTCCCTGCTCGTCCACCTGAGCACCAGCATTGGAAGTGTTATAGATTCTAATGACCTTTAAGGGTCCAGGAAAGAGATGTGCAGAGATGCTGTGGGGGCCGGTTTCACCCCGCCCCACATTTGTTCGGCCACCTTAGGCTGACCGTTTCTGCCAGCCTAGATGCTCTGACCAGTAGTCTGCGCTTTCTTCAATTAGGCCCCTGAATTAACGTACAAACAGCACCAGGTGTCAGAGCCCTGCCCGCTCAACTCCCAGACAGTCCAGGGTCAGTGGTGATCAAGGACCATGATGGCCACTGAGTCAACAGCCTTTTGAAGTAAACAGGAGTCCAGCCGGTCTTATTGGCCACCATCATCACGGTGTCTGTAGGCTTTTCTATGGTGACAGTGTGGTATACGGTTCCCCCGCCAAGATTATTAGCTCCCCTCTGGGTGCAGTAAGTCCTGCAAGCAGTAGTCTACTCTTTTGGGACACACTCTTGTTGTTTTATGAGAGAAACTCCAGGTCAAGTGATGTTCACATGAGTCGTCACGGTGCCCTGTTGCCCCTGGTTATCTCTCTGGATGTTGGAGTTGGAGGGCCTCCTCACTCGAGGTTGGTGTGCCCACGGAGCGAACCCTGCAACTTCAGGGCATGGTTGGTGGTTAGGATCACCACGTGGGGTCCTTTTCCCTTAGGAGGGAGGTGGCCTTTTGGGCTGCTGATTTCCAGGTTTTTAGATACTGCCAGTATCTTGGCCAGATGTGGCAGTGGGCCAAACCCCTTGGTGACCGTAGTTTATCCTACCTGGATGGCATTCTTGCATTGTTCCATTTCAAGTGGTCCCAGTTTTTGCACTAATTCTCCAATGGCGATTCACCTTTCACCGGGAATGTAAAGGTCAAAGGGTTTAGCTAAATTAGGGAGTTCCAGGGCAAGGGTCTGAATTGACTGCTCTTTCCATTCTTGAAAGGCCACTTCTGGATTCTATTCAAAAGGATCATCATCTTTTCCTTTCAGTGTTTCATATAGAGGCCCAGCTAGTAGACTGTAGTTAGGGATCCAGAAGCAGCAAACCCTGGCCTCCCCAGGAACCCCTAAGCTGTCTTCTAGTTTTAGAAAGGGGTAAGGCTGCAAATGGTTTCTTCCCTTTCCTGGGATGGGCTTCTCCGACCTTCTGTGAGAATGAAGCCCAGGCAGGTCACCGCAGTCTGTGATATTTGAGCTTTTTCTTGGACAACTTCTATCCTTTATTGGCTTGGTAGTTCAGAGGCCTCCTTAGTAGGGCTGGCGATCAGAATGTCGTCTGCGTACTGAAGGAGGATTTCCTTTTCCAGAGGTAGAACTTTTAGGTCTTTAGCTAAGCTTTCCCCAAAGATGGTGTGGGAATTTTTGCACCCTTGGGGCAAGACGGCCCGGAAGTATTGTTTTAGTAGTACGTTGAGTCCTGCCACCCACAAGCCAAAATTTCTTGTGACTCTGGGACTAATGGAATACAAAAGAAGGCATCATTGAAGACTAATACAGAATACCATGTCCTGGTGGTTGGTAGAATGACCAGCAGGGTGTAGGAATTAGGAGCAGCTGGAGGTATATCCTTGGTGGCTTCACTGACTGTCCTGACATCCTTTGCCAGGTCCCCAGCAGCCCATGGGGCTCTCGTGGTCAGACCAATCCCAGAATATGGAGCTCACCTGGGCAGGTACCCCACCCCCACCCCAGCCCACGGGGCTCTTGTGGTCAGGCCCCTCCCAGGATACAGAGCTACCCTTGCAGGTACCGTGGCAGGGCTGGGCACAAAGGAACTGTGCACATAGCCCTCATTGCAGAGCACCCCCTGCTCACCTGTTGCTCAGAGCTGACACAGAGCACCTCAGAGCAGGACTTGAACTAACAAACAGCAGCTGCGACAGGTCTGTGACCCTGGGCATCACTCTGTGCAGCCTCCCTCCACCTGGTCTTCCAGAGACTTCCACTGCACCCGGGGCACCAGGCCTCTGTCTCCAACCACCACCCACCCCTCCTCTCCCTGACTCCTGGGTTCCTCTCATTAGGAGAGGGTTTTCTTGAAGTTGTCTCCCACTCATGGGCCAGATAAAATGATTAGAAAACAAGCCAAAGCTGCAGCCCCTTGTCTATCCTGACTCTCAGGAGCCCACACCTGTTCCTTGGACCTGGCCGGTTCAGCAAGTTCCATTTTCTGCAACTGTGAGCCCCTGAGGGGTGATGATTGGCTGACCTGGGCAGCCTTACCGTGCCGGCCAGCCCTCCCCAGGTGTGCCTGGGTTGAGATCAATATAAATACCACTCCAGGCAGCAAGAGCCCCTGCAGCCGTGCCTGACGCCATTTTCTCTGCCCTGTCAGCAGTCTCGGGGCTGGGCTGGTGGGAGGGAGTGAGAGGCCACGGCTTTGTGGGTGGCCCAGTGTGAGTGGGGCTCTGCTGGACTTTCTGCAGCAGTTGCCAGGCTGCCACCTGCTAAAGAAGAGGATGTGTCACCCATACCTGCTGCTGGAATTTCTCCCTGGGCAGAGGTGGGGAAGGAAAAAAGCAGTGGGGGCAGGGACAGGACGGGTATCTCAGGCAGGGAAATGGAAATCTTCCAGAAGAGCACCCAGGGCCAGGACCATCCTGGCTGGCCTGCAGGCACCAAGTCGGCCGGCATGCTGTCACTCGTGTGGCTCTATGGCCCTTCCTCTAGGCTTTCAAGTCCTTGTATATATTCAGGTGTTTTACCTGGACGGGTGGGAATAGTTCAGCAGCAACTGGCCTGGGGCTCAGCTCACGTTTACTCACAGATGCCTCGGCACGGTGCCCCAGCTTTGCAATGAGGACGCTTGTTACGTGGGGGCTGCTGGCTGAATGGGAGACGATTCCCCACCACTGACCAACTTCAGAATTGTTTACAACTGGAGCAAGTGCCCTGATACGGTTTTCCTCTGTGGAACTGGTGGGTTCTGTGTTTTTTTTCTCTTTTTCGTTTTTGGTTCAAGGTAGATTTTATTCCTCTTTTTTGTATTTACAGATATAAGCATGGAAATAATTTATTCATATAAATACATGTATGTGAAGTGAATAATTGTTTTTTCTGTTTTATTTTTTAAATTTTATTTCTTTCTAATTTTGAATTTTATTTTATATTTTTATACAGCAGGTTCTTATTGGTTATCTATTTTATACATATAAATGTATACATGCCAATCCCAGTCTCTCAACTCCTCCCACCACCACCCCCCCAACAGCTTTCCCCCCTTGTTGTCCATACGTTTGTTGTCTACATCTGTTGCTCTATTTATGCCTTGCAAAATGGTTAATCTGTACAGTTTTTCTAGGTTCCACATATATGCATGAATATACAAGATTTGTTTTTCTCTTTCTGACTTACTTCACTCTGTATGACAGTCTCTAGATCCATCGATGTCTCTACAAAACCCAATTTCATTCCTTTTCATGGCTTAGTAATATTCCATTTTATATATGTACCACAGCTTTATGCATTCGTCTGTCTGTGGGCATTTAGGTTGCTTCCATTACCTCGATATTGTAAAGAGTGAGGCAATGAACATTGCGGTGAATGTCTCTTTTTGATTTATGGTTTTGTCTGGGTATATGTCCAGAACTGGGATTGCTGTATCCTATGGTAATTCTACTGTTAGTTTCTTAAGAAACTCCATATTGTTCTCCATAGTGAATGTATCAATTTATATTTCCAACAATAGTGGAAGAGGGTTCCTTTTCTCCACACCCTTTCCAGCATTTTTTGTTTGTAGATTTTCTGATGATGCCCATTCTACCAGGTGTGAGGTGATACCTCATTGTGGAGTCCATTTCCTTGAGGAAGGGGTAGGTCTTGTCTATTACATATTTAGCTTATGGAACGCTATCTGTGCTAATTTCAAACTCTGGTTTTATGCAGCACCCCAACTCACCTTTCCCCTTAAGCAAGCATGAGTTGGTTTTCTAAACATGAGACCCTGTTCTGTTTTCTAATTCAGTTCATGTGTAGCCAAGTTCACATTCCATGTATTAGTGATACCTTAAGATGTTTCTTTTTCTGTGTGACTTTTTTCACTTAGAATCACCGTGCCTCAATCCACTCATTATGCTGGTACGGGCCTGGTGACATAGTTTTCATTGCTGAGAGGTATTCTGTTGTACGTAAGTACTGCAACTTCTTTATCCATTATTTGCTCTCCGGCATATTTAACTTGTGCTACAGAAGAGGTTCCTGTAAACAGAGCCGTCCCAAATTTTGGGGTGGCTGTGTCTTTTTGATTTTAATTTCCCTAAGCTATAGGACCATAAGTAGAAGTGCCCTAGGCTCTGTTGCTTTGTTTTTCAGATGTTTCAGGAAACACCATACACTTCTCCCCAGTGCCTGTTGGCAATTTACATCCCGCCCATCAGCATAACAAGGCTCCCAGTTCTCCATGACCTGTCCTGCCTTTCTGGATTTTACACTTTTTTCAGATGGCCCTTTTGACCGGGGGGAAGTGAGACTTCATTGTAGTGCAGATTTCCTTTGCAAGCTTGCTTGGTTGGCCAAAAAGGGTGTATGCGTTTTTTCCTGAATATATTCAGGGAAAAACGCATACGCCCTTTTTGGCCAAGTGCATCATTGTTGACGTTCTGACTCTTTTCCTGTGCTTTAAATGCAATTCCAGTCTACTTCCTGAAATCGGTTTCCTGCTATTCTGCCCCGCTTTCAAGTCCTCTTGGCAGCCTTACTTCAGTATATTTTTGGACGATAGCTGTCATTTATAACTCTGCAGGTTTGTGAATTACAGTGCCCCTGAGCTCCTTTCTTCAACTCGCTTTCTTGTGAGCTGGCCGCAACACCGCAGGATTGCTTCAGGCCCTAATCTGGTTCCGGCACGGCACGCTGAGCCTTTGGTTAATTCCTCTTCCTGGTGGGAAATGAGAGTTAAATTTGCCTGTCCAGACACCTCCAGCTAGTCTCTCATTGGTTCTCCCTATTCCTGTTCATCTTCCGCAGAAATTGCAAACTGGGCCAAACAGGAGGTTAAAGGCACTGACTCTCCAAGTCGGTAGAGTGTTAGTAATGCGTCTGAAATATTGCACCCGAGTAGCAGGGGACGAAAACTGAGACGTATTTGAACACGTCTCCCGATCACACGGTTGATCATACTCTGGGTTCCACATGTATGTTTTAGCTGAAGGAAGAATCCCTTAAACCTGGAGAGTTGAGACCTGTGGAATGGGTACCATGCAATATGACTTCAAAGGGTCTTCATTTGCTCACCGAACCTCTCCAATCCTATCACTGCTGCTTTTATGCCCCGGTACACATGCTTGATTCTCTTTCAGAGACATACCAATCTATAGGTTTTAAGATACTTACTAGTCAGGTACATTCTTAGGCGTTTAATATGGGGTGTTGAGTCCATTTCGTTGAGCAAGGAGTAGCTCTTGTCTATTCCGTATCTGGCTTAAGGAACTTTATCTGTGCTCATTTCAATCTCTGGTTTTATGCAGCACCCCAACTAACCTTTCCCCTTAAGCAAGCATAAGTTGGTTTTCTACATTTGAGACCCTGTTCTGTTTTGTAATCCAGTTCTTGTGTAGCCAAGTTTACATTCAGTGTATTAGTGATATCTTATGATGTTTCTTTTCCTGTGTGACTTATTTCACTTAGAATCATCATACCTGAATACACTCATTATGCTGCTATGGGCCTGATGACATAGATTTCATTGCTGAGTGATATTGCATTGTACGTAAGTACCACAACTTCTTTATCCATTTTTCGCTTTCTGCGATATTGAACTTGTACCGTAAACGAGGTTCTTGTAAACAGAGCCATCCCAAAGTTTGGGGTGGCTGTGTCTTTTTGATTTTAATTTCCCTAAGCTATAGGACCATAAGTGGAAGTGCCCTAGGCTCTGTTGCTTTGTTTTTTAGATGTTTCAGGAAACACCATACACTTCTCCCGAGTGGCTGTTGGCAATTTACATCCCGCCCATCAGCATAACAAGGCTCCCAGTTCTCCATGGCCTGTCCTGCCTTTCTGGATTTTACACTTTTTTCAGATGGCCCTTTTGACCGGGGGGAAGTGAGACTTCATTGTAGTGCAGATTTCCTTTGCAAGCTTGCTTGGTTGGCCAAAAAGGGCGTATGCGTTTTTTCCTGAATATATTCAGGAAAACACGCTTACGCTCTTTTTGGCCAAGTGCATCATTGTCGACGTTCTGCCTCTTTTCATATGCTTTCAATGCAATTCCAGTCTACCTCCTGAAATTGGTTTCCTGCAATTCTGCCCCGCTTTCAAGTCCTCTTGGCAGCCTTACTTTAGTATATTTTTGGACGATAGCTGTCATTTATAACTCTGCAGGTTTGTGAATTACAGTGCCCCTGAGCTCCTTTCTTCAACTCGCTTTCTTGTGAGCTGGCCGCAACACCGCAGGATTGCTTCAGGCCCTAATCTGGTTCCGGCACGGCACGCTGAGCCTTTGGTTAATTCCTCTTCCTGGTGGGAAATGAGAGTTAAATTTGCCCATCCAGACACCTCCAGCTAGTCTCTCATTGGTTCTCCCTATTCCTGTTCATCTTCTGCAGAAATTGCAAACTGGGCCAAACAGGAGGTTAAAGGCACTGACTCTCCAAGTCGGGAGAGTGTTAGTAAAGCATCTGGAACGTTGCACCCGAGTACCAGGGGACGAGAAATGAGACATATTTGAACACGTCTCCCGATCACATGGTTGATCATACTCTGGGTTCCACATGCATGTTTTAGCTGAAGGAAGAATCCCTTAAACCTGGAGAGTTGAGACCCGTGGAATGGGTACCATGCAATATGACTTCAAAGGGTCTTCATTTGTTCACCGAACCTCTCCAATCCTATCACTGCTGCGTTTATGCCCCTGTACACATGCTTGATTCTCTTTCGGAGACATAGCAATCCATAGGTTTTAAGATACTTACTAGTCAGGTACATTCTTAGGCGTTTAATATGGGGTGTTGAGTCCATTTTGTTGAGCAAGGAGTAGCTCTTGTCTATTCCATATCTGGCATAAGGAAATTTATCTGTGCTCATTTCAATCTCTGGTTTTATGCAGCACTCCAACTCACCTTTCCCCTTAAGCAAGCATATGTTGGTTTTCTACATTTGAGACCCTGTTCTGTTTTGTAATTCAGTTCCTGTGTAGCCAAGTTTACATTCCGTGTATTAGTGATATCTTATGATGTTTCTTTTTCTGTGTGACTTATTTCAGTTAGAATCATCATACCTGAATCCACTCATTATGCTGCTACGGGCCTGATGACATAGATTTCATTGCTGAGTGATATTGCGTTGTATGTAAGTACCACAACTTCTTTATCCATTTTTCGCTTTCTGCGATATTGAACTTGTACCGTAAACGAGGTTCTTGTAAACAGAGCCGTCCCAAACTTTGGGGTGGCTGTGTCTTTTTGATTTTAATTTCCCTAAGCTATAGGACCATAAGTGGAAGTGCCCTAGGCTCTGTTGCTTTGTTTTTTAATTGTTTCAGGAAACACCATACACTTCTCCCCAGTGGCTGTTGGCAATTTACATCCCGTCCATCAGCATAACAAGGCTCCCAGTTCTCCATGGCCTGTCCTGCCTTTCTGGATTTTACACTTTTTTCAGATGGCCCTTTTGACCGGGGGGAAGTGAGACTTCATTGTAGTGCAGATTTCCTTTGCAAGCTTGCTTGGTTGGCCAAAAAGTGCGTATGCGTTTTTTCCTGAATATATTCAGGAAAAAACGCATACACCCTTTTTGGCCAAGTGCATCATTGTCGACGTTCTGCCTCTTTTCCTATGCTTTAAATGCAATTCCAGTCTACCTCCTGAAATCGGTTTCCTGCAATTCTGCCCCGCTTTCAATGCCTCTTCATAGCCTTACCTCAATATATTTTTTGAATATATTTGGCCTTTATAACTCTGCAGGTTTTTGAATTGCAGTGGCCCTTAGCTCCATTTTTCAGCTCTTATTTTTTTGATCTTGCCTCATAACCACAGGATTCCTTTAGGCCCTATTTTTCTTCTGGGGCACCTTGCTGTGCCTTTGGTTTATTCTTCTTACTGATGTGAAATTAGAGTGACATGTGCCCATTGAAACCGCTACAGCTAGTTTCTCACTGGTTACCCCTATTCCCATTCATCCTCCGCACTAACTGCAGACTGTGCGATACCAGAACTTAAAGGCATTGACTCTCCACGTGGGGATGTTTTTAGTAAAGCAGCTGGAATGTCGATCCGGAGTCCCAGGAGAGGAAAAATGAGGTGCATTTTAGAAACCTTTCCCGATCATATGGTATACCAGTCGCTGGGTTTCCCAAGCATGGTTTAGCTGTAGGAAGATTCCCTTCAACCTGGAGTGTTGGGACCCTTGGAATGAGTAGCATGAAGTATTGCATTAAAGTTTTGGCAGTTGCTCACCAAAGCTCACCAATCCTCTCATCCCCAAGTGTCCAGCCTTATGTCTTATCCAGCTGTGGGTTTACATGTGGTCAATCCAGGTTGCATCACAGCCCCTGAGCGAATTTTGTAAGAATTTTTCTCTCTTTCATTGTTTCTGCGTTTTGTTTTTAAAATTTATTTCTATAATGGGGTTTAGCTCATTTTCACTGCTGTGTTTGTGCCGCTCTGCACACACTTGATTCCCTTATGGAGATATATCAATACATGGGTTTTAAGATTCTTATTACTCAGATATATTTCTCTGCGGTGTATAGGGTGTGTTGAGGCCAGTTCATTGAGCAAGGTGTAGATCTTGTCTAATATCTATTTGGTTTATTGAACGGTATCTGTGCTAATTTCAAACTCTGGTTTTATGCATCACCCCACCTCTCCTTTCCCCTTAAGCTGACATAAGTGTGTTTTCTAAATGAGAGACACTGTTCTGTTCTGTAATTCATTTCTTGTGCAGCCATATTTACCCTCCCTCTATAAGTGATATCTTATGATATGTTTCTTTTTCTGTTTGACTTATTTCAAGTAGTATTATCGGACCTAAATCCACTCTTTATCCTTCTACTAACCTTATTACATTGATTTCATGGTGAAGAGATATTCCATTGTACATAAGTACCACATCTTCTTTATCCATTGTTCTCTTTCCTGGGATATTTAAGGTGTACTGAAGTTGAGGTTCTTGTAAACAGAGTAGCCCTAAACTGTGGTGTGCTTGTGTCTTGTTGATTTTTAGACTTCCCTAGATATACTCCCATGATTGGAAGTGTCCTATGCTCTGTAGCTCTGTTTTTTAGATGATTTAGGAACCACCATACACTTCTCCAGAGTGGCTCTCGGCAGTTCACACACTGCCCATCAGCGTATAAAGGCTCCCTCTTCTCCATGGCCTGTCCTGCATTTCTGGTTTTTACAATTTTTTAGGATGGCCCTTTTGACCGGTGGGAAATGAGACTTCTTTGTTGTGCACATTTGCATTGCTTGCTTGCTTCCTTGCCCATAAAGTGCGTATGCATTTTTTCCTGGATATAATCAGGAAAAAACGCATACGCCCTTTTGGGCCAACTGCATCATTGTCGAAATTCTGCTGTTTTCATGTGCTTTAAAGATGAGTCCAATCTATCTCTTGAAATCTGTTTCTTGCAATTCTGTCTTGCATTCAGATCCTCTTCTTTGCCTTACCTCAACATATTTTTGGACGTTAGTTTTCATTTATAACTCTGCAGGTTTGTGAATTGCAGTGACCCTGAGCTCCATTTTTTAAGTTGCTCTTTTGTGAGCTGGCCTCAAACCCGCAGGATTGCTTCAGGCCCTACTTTGGCTCCGGCGAGGCGGGCTGAGCCTTTTTTCAATTCTTATTCTTAATGGGAAATTAGAGTGATATGTGCCCGTCCAAACCCCTACAACTATTCTCTCATTGGTTCCCCCTCTTCCCGTTCATCCTCCTCACAATTTGCAAAATGTGTGAAACAGAAGTTGAAATGTGCTGATTCTCCAAGTGGGGAGATTCTAAGTAACGTGGCTGGAATGGTGAACAGGAGCACCAGGAGAGGATAAATGAGCTGCATTTTAGACACATCTCCCGATCACATGGTGTACAGTCCTCTGGGTTTTCCATGCATGTTTTAGCTGTAGGAAGATCCCTTGAACCTGCAGATTTGGGACCCATTGAATGGGTACCAGGTAGTATTACTTTAAAGGGTGTGCATTTCCTCACCCAACCTCACATTTCTCTTAGTGCAAACAGTTTCCAGCCTTATGTCTCATCCTGCTGTGGGTCTAGATGTGTTCAATCCATGTTGCATCACCGTCCCTGAGGAAAAGTTGTAAGAGGTTTTCTCTGTCTCTCTGTCGTTTATTTTTTCAATTTATTACTATATTGGTTACAGCTGATTTTCAAAGCTCTGTTTCTTGCTGCTGTACATCCACTTGATTCACGTACAGAGAGACATCAGTAAATTCTTTTTCAGATTCTTACCAGTCGTATATATTCTTTTCCGGTGACTTGAGTGTGCTGAGTGCAGTTCTTTCAGCTACCGTGTAGGTCTTGTTGATTATCAGTTTGGTATTTGGAATGGTATCTTTGCTAATTTCAACCTCCTGGATGATGCCTCACCCCTCCCCACCTTTCCCGTTTAGCAGCCTTATGCGTGTTTTCTACATATTTGACTATGTTTTTGTTTTGTAATTTATTTCATGTGTAGCCATTTTGGATTCCACCTTTAAGTGATATCTTATGATATGTGTCTTTTTCTTTTTGAATTATGTCACTTAGAAAGATCATACGTAACTCCTCCGGAGTTGTGACAACTGGCCATATTTCATTGATTTCCAGGCTGAATAATATTCCACTCTACCTAAGTACCACATCTCTATCCATTTTTTCTCTCCAGAGACATTTAAGTTACATCCTAGTCGAGGATCTTTTAAACAGAGAGGGGGTAAACATTGGGGTGCCTGTGTCCTCTCGATTTTTGTTTTTCCCAAGATATACGCCCATGAGTGCAAGTGCCCTATGCTCTGTAGCTCATTTTTTAGATGCTTTAGTAAACACAATACACTTCTCCAGAATGGCCGTTGGCAATATACATTTCCACTATAAGTCTCACAGGGCTCCCTCTTCTCCTTGCCCTGTCCTGCATTTCTGTTGTTTACGCTTTATGAGGATGGCTCTTCTGACTGATGCGAAGTGATATCTTTTGTAGTATTGACTTCCAGTGCCCACCTGTTTGGTTGGCTAAAAAAGTGTATGCCCTTTTCTTGAATATATACAGAAAAAAACGCATACACCCTTTTTGGCCAACTGCAATGTTGGCAATGTTCAGCTCCTTTTCTTGTGCTTAATGGCGAGTCCTTTCTACCTCCTCAAATCCCTTTCCTGCCATTCTCCCTTGTTTACAAGTCCTTTTCTCTGACTTTCCTCAAGACATTTTTCAGTGATGGATATTTTCAACTCTGCAGTTTCGTGAATTTTACTGCCCCTGAGTTCCATTGTTCAACTTGTGTTTATGGGAACTGGTCACAAAGCAGTGGGATTTCCTCAAGCCCTATACTGTTTCCATGGGCAACCCTAGCCTTTGGTCAATTCGTCTTCCTGATTGGAAATTAGAGTGACATGTGCCTGTCTGAACACCTAGGACTTGTCTCTCATTGTTCCTCATCCTTCTGCTTCATCCTCTGGACAAATTCCAAACTGTACGCAACAGGATGTTGACAGTGCTGACATCTCCAAGTGGGGAGACTGTTAGTAAAGGCGCTGGAGGGGTGAACCCGAGCACCAGGAGATGAGGAGATGAGATGCCTTTTCCAAACTCTTCCCGATCAGATGGTATACCATCCTCTGGGTGTGACAGACATGTTTTAGCAGTAGGAAGAGTCCCATTCATGTAAGGAGAACACCAGGGCTTTTTCAAAATCAGTGTCTCCCCGAAACCCAAACTGGGGAATTTTTTAAGCTACGGCTACACATATGTTCATTAAGGGCCTTGGGAAGTAGGCAGAGTCCAAACTTTAGATGATTGAAGTCTTCAGGGTCAGAAGCACTCACCACCAGCTTCCCTTAGGTTACACTTTAACTGTCATTGATAGATGATGTCAATAAAAATATCTATTCTTTTTCAGATTATTTCCCCTTATAGGTTATTGCAAAATGTTGAGTGTAGTTCCCTGTGCTATACAGTAGTTCCTTGTTGATGATCTATTTTATACATAGCAGTGTGTATGTGTTAATCCCAAACTGTTAATTTATCCCTCCTCCCACCTTTCCCCTTTGGTAATAATAAATTATAAGATTTTATACTTCTCAGAAATGGGGGAGCTGAAAGAGAGGTATCATTTTCAATGGAAAAGCATTTAAAACAAGATTGAAGCTTTAACCAAGATTATTAGATGTACATCCTTGGAAAGAAATCACTTCGTTTCTCTAATATTGACCTGACAAATAAGACAAACCTTTTCACTGAACTTGCTTATAATAAAGTGATGGAAATATCAAATGGAAGTGTTAGAAACATCTTATTTTACCCGAGCCTTATACACTGTTCTATGTTAACTACAGTTTGGCTCACACATCTGTTCATTGAGGTTACAATAGTCTCAATTTCTGTTACTGATCCTCCAGAGTGGACCCCAACAAGTGTCCCCCTGCCCAGTGTCATTGGGGCCAACAGATCGAGACTGAGTTTGGTTCACAAGCAAAGGAAACTTTATATTTTGATCAGAGAATGGAGAGGTGAGAGCATGCACTACCCCGTGGGCTGTGGGCTGGGCTGCTGTGTAGAGATCCTGTCAGAGTCAGTGGGAGGGAGGGGGCGGAGCTCTCGAGGGCGGGGTTGGCTGCAGCTCAGGCTCTATATCGCGGAGTCTGCACTGGGCCCCAGGAGCTGAGGTGTCGTCCCAGCCATTCTGCACTAGGAAATCTGGTCTGAAGTGCCGGGTGTGGAACCTCTGCATGCGGGACCCTAGGAGCACATGAAATTAGACAAAGCACAAAGGATAAAAAAGGTTAGACTTGACTTTATTGCCCAGATTCTATTTTTATCTCCCAGGGATTTTTAATGGGCTTTGCTGGGGACAAACCCCTCCTCTGCCTTTTGTCCCGTTCCTCATTCTTGGAGTGCTGAGGGTGCAGACCCTTCTTCTGTAACTGCTGAGTGCTGAGTTGGGAGCCCTCATACCCGGGGGCGAGGGTCAGAGCTTCTCCCCAGCAGCCTCCAGGTGACGTTGATTGTCCCCAGGCCCCCTGCCTCCCTGCTCGTCCACCTGAGCACCAGCATTGGAAGTGTTATAGATTCTAATGACCTTTAAGGGTCCAGGAAAGAGATGTGCAGAGATGCTGTGGGGGCCGGTTTCACCCCGCCCCACATTTGTTCGGCCACCTTAGGCTGACCGTTTCTGCCAGCCTAGATGCTCTGACCAGTAGTCTGCGCTTTCTTCAATTAGGCCCCTGAATTAACGTACAAACAGCACCAGGTGTCAGAGCCCTGCCCGCTCAACTCCCAGACAGTCCAGGGTCAGTGGTGATCAAGGACCATGATGGCCACTGAGTCAACAGCCTTTTGAAGTAAACAGGAGTCCAGCCGGTCTTATTGGCCACCATCATCACGGTGTCTGTAGGCTTTTCTATGGTGACAGTGTGGTATACGGTTCCCCCGCCAAGATTATTAGCTCCCCTCTGGGTGCAGTAAGTCCTGCAAGCAGTAGTCTACTCTTTTGGGACACACTCTTGTTGTTTTATGAGAGAAACTCCAGGTCAAGTGATGTTCACATGAGTCGTCACGGTGCCCTGTTGCCCCTGGTTATCTCTCTGGATGTTGGAGTTGGAGGGCCTCCTCACTCGAGGTTGGTGTGCCCACGGAGCGAACCCTGCAACTTCAGGGCATGGTTGGTGGTTAGGATCACCACGTGGGGTCCTTTTCCCTTAGGAGGGAGGTGGCCTTTTGGGCTGCTGATTTCCAGGTTTTTAGATACTGCCAGTATCTTGGCCAGATGTGGCAGTGGGCCAAACCCCTTGGTGACCGTAGTTTATCCTACCTGGATGGCATTCTTGCATTGTTCCATTTCAAGTGGTCCCAGTTTTTGCACTAATTCTCCAATGGCGATTCACCTTTCACCGGGAATGTAAAGGTCAAAGGGTTTAGCTAAATTAGGGAGTTCCAGGGCAAGGGTCTGAATTGACTGCTCTTTCCATTCTTGAAAGGCCACTTCTGGATTCTATTCAAAAGGATCATCATCTTTTCCTTTCAGTGTTTCATATAGAGGCCCAGCTAGTAGACTGTAGTTAGGGATCCAGAAGCAGCAAACCCTGGCCTCCCCAGGAACCCCTAAGCTGTCTTCTAGTTTTAGAAAGGGGTAAGGCTGCAAATGGTTTCTTCCCTTTCCTGGGATGGGCTTCTCCGACCTTCTGTGAGAATGAAGCCCAGGCAGGTCACCGCAGTCTGTGATATTTGAGCTTTTTCTTGGACAACTTCTATCCTTTATTGGCTTGGTAGTTCAGAGGCCTCCTTAGTAGGGCTGGCGATCAGAATGTCGTCTGCGTACTGAAGGAGGATTTCCTTTTCCAGAGGTAGAACTTTTAGGTCTTTAGCTAAGCTTTCCCCAAAGATGGTGTGGGAATTTTTGCACCCTTGGGGCAAGACGGCCCGGAAGTATTGTTTTAGTAGTACGTTGAGTCCTGCCACCCACAAGCCAAAATTTCTTGTGACTCTGGGACTAATGGAATACAAAAGAAGGCATCATTGAAGACTAATACAGAATACCATGTCCTGGTGGTTGGTAGAATGACCAGCAGGGTGTAGGAATTAGGAGCAGCTGGAGGTATATCCTTGGTGGCTTCACTGACTGTCCTGACATCCTTTGCCAGGTCCCCAGCAGCCCATGGGGCTCTCGTGGTCAGACCAATCCCAGAATATGGAGCTCACCTGGGCAGGTACCCCACCCCCACCCCAGCCCACGGGGCTCTTGTGGTCAGGCCCCTCCCAGGATACAGAGCTACCCTTGCAGGTACCGTGGCAGGGCTGGGCACAAAGGAACTGTGCACATAGCCCTCATTGCAGAGCACCCCCTGCTCACCTGTTGCTCAGAGCTGACACAGAGCACCTCAGAGCAGGACTTGAACTAACAAACAGCAGCTGCGACAGGTCTGTGACCCTGGGCATCACTCTGTGCAGCCTCCCTCCACCTGGTCTTCCAGAGACTTCCACTGCACCCGGGGCACCAGGCCTCTGTCTCCAACCACCACCCACCCCTCCTCTCCCTGACTCCTGGGTTCCTCTCATTAGGAGAGGGTTTTCTTGAAGTTGTCTCCCACTCATGGGCCAGATAAAATGATTAGAAAACAAGCCAAAGCTGCAGCCCCTTGTCTATCCTGACTCTCAGGAGCCCACACCTGTTCCTTGGACCTGGCCGGTTCAGCAAGTTCCATTTTCTGCAACTGTGAGCCCCTGAGGGGTGATGATTGGCTGACCTGGGCAGCCTTACCGTGCCGGCCAGCCCTCCCCAGGTGTGCCTGGGTTGAGATCAATATAAATACCACTCCAGGCAGCAAGAGCCCCTGCAGCCGTGCCTGACGCCATTTTCTCTGCCCTGTCAGCAGTCTCGGGGCTGGGCTGGTGGGAGGGAGTGAGAGGCCACGGCTTTGTGGGTGGCCCAGTGTGAGTGGGGCTCTGCTGGACTTTCTGCAGCAGTTGCCAGGCTGCCACCTGCTAAAGAAGAGGATGTGTCACCCATACCTGCTGCTGGAATTTCTCCCTGGGCAGAGGTGGGGAAGGAAAAAAGCAGTGGGGGCAGGGACAGGACGGGTATCTCAGGCAGGGAAATGGAAATCTTCCAGAAGAGCACCCAGGGCCAGGACCATCCTGGCTGGCCTGCAGGCACCAAGTCGGCCGGCATGCTGTCACTCGTGTGGCTCTATGGCCCTTCCTCTAGGCTTTCAAGTCCTTGTATATATTCAGGTGTTTTACCTGGACGGGTGGGAATAGTTCAGCAGCAACTGGCCTGGGGCTCAGCTCACGTTTACTCACAGATGCCTCGGCACGGTGCCCCAGCTTTGCAATGAGGACGCTTGTTACGTGGGGGCTGCTGGCTGAATGGGAGACGATTCCCCACCACTGACCAACTTCAGAATTGTTTACAACTGGAGCAAGTGCCCTGATACGGTTTTCCTCTGTGGAACTGGTGGGTTCTGTGTTTTTTTTCTCTTTTTCGTTTTTGGTTCAAGGTAGATTTTATTCCTCTTTTTTGTATTTACAGATATAAGCATGGAAATAATTTATTCATATAAATACATGTATGTGAAGTGAATAATTGTTTTTTCTGTTTTATTTTTTAAATTTTATTTCTTTCTAATTTTGAATTTTATTTTATATTTTTATACAGCAGGTTCTTATTGGTTATCTATTTTATACATATAAATGTATACATGCCAATCCCAGTCTCTCAACTCCTCCCACCACCACCCCCCCAACAGCTTTCCCCCCTTGTTGTCCATACGTTTGTTGTCTACATCTGTTGCTCTATTTATGCCTTGCAAAATGGTTAATCTGTACAGTTTTTCTAGGTTCCACATATATGCATGAATATACAAGATTTGTTTTTCTCTTTCTGACTTACTTCACTCTGTATGACAGTCTCTAGATCCATCGATGTCTCTACAAAACCCAATTTCATTCCTTTTCATGGCTTAGTAATATTCCATTTTATATATGTACCACAGCTTTATGCATTCGTCTGTCTGTGGGCATTTAGGTTGCTTCCATTACCTCGATATTGTAAAGAGTGAGGCAATGAACATTGCGGTGAATGTCTCTTTTTGATTTATGGTTTTGTCTGGGTATATGTCCAGAACTGGGATTGCTGTATCCTATGGTAATTCTACTGTTAGTTTCTTAAGAAACTCCATATTGTTCTCCATAGTGAATGTATCAATTTATATTTCCAACAATAGTGGAAGAGGGTTCCTTTTCTCCACACCCTTTCCAGCATTTTTTGTTTGTAGATTTTCTGATGATGCCCATTCTACCAGGTGTGAGGTGATACCTCATTGTGGAGTCCATTTCCTTGAGGAAGGGGTAGGTCTTGTCTATTACATATTTAGCTTATGGAACGCTATCTGTGCTAATTTCAAACTCTGGTTTTATGCAGCACCCCAACTCACCTTTCCCCTTAAGCAAGCATGAGTTGGTTTTCTAAACATGAGACCCTGTTCTGTTTTCTAATTCAGTTCATGTGTAGCCAAGTTCACATTCCATGTATTAGTGATACCTTAAGATGTTTCTTTTTCTGTGTGACTTTTTTCACTTAGAATCACCGTGCCTCAATCCACTCATTATGCTGGTACGGGCCTGGTGACATAGTTTTCATTGCTGAGAGGTATTCTGTTGTACGTAAGTACTGCAACTTCTTTATCCATTATTTGCTCTCCGGCATATTTAACTTGTGCTACAGAAGAGGTTCCTGTAAACAGAGCCGTCCCAAATTTTGGGGTGGCTGTGTCTTTTTGATTTTAATTTCCCTAAGCTATAGGACCATAAGTAGAAGTGCCCTAGGCTCTGTTGCTTTGTTTTTCAGATGTTTCAGGAAACACCATACACTTCTCCCCAGTGCCTGTTGGCAATTTACATCCCGCCCATCAGCATAACAAGGCTCCCAGTTCTCCATGACCTGTCCTGCCTTTCTGGATTTTACACTTTTTTCAGATGGCCCTTTTGACCGGGGGGAAGTGAGACTTCATTGTAGTGCAGATTTCCTTTGCAAGCTTGCTTGGTTGGCCAAAAAGGGCGTATGCGTTTTTTCCTGAATATATTCAGGGAAAAACGCATACGCCCTTTTTGGCCAAGTGCATCATTGTTGACGTTCTGACTCTTTTCCTGTGCTTTAAATGCAATTCCAGTCTACTTCCTGAAATCGGTTTCCTGCTATTCTGCCCCGCTTTCAAGTCCTCTTGGCAGCCTTACTTCAGTATATTTTTGGACGATAGCTGTCATTTATAACTCTGCAGGTTTGTGAATTACAGTGCCCCTGAGCTCCTTTCTTCAACTCGCTTTCTTGTGAGCTGGCCGCAACACCGCAGGATTGCTTCAGGCCCTAATCTGGTTCCGGCACGGCACGCTGAGCCTTTGGTTAATTCCTCTTCCTGGTGGGAAATGAGAGTTAAATTTGCCTGTCCAGACACCTCCAGCTAGTCTCTCATTGGTTCTCCCTATTCCTGTTCATCTTCCGCAGAAATTGCAAACTGGGCCAAACAGGAGGTTAAAGGCACTGACTCTCCAAGTCGGTAGAGTGTTAGTAATGCGTCTGAAATATTGCACCCAAGTAGCAGGGGACGAAAACTGAGACGTATTTGAACACGTCTCCCGATCACACGGTTGATCATACTCTGGGTTCCACATGTATGTTTTAGCTGAAGGAAGAATCCCTTAAACCTGGAGAGTTGAGACCTGTGGAATGGGTACCATGCAATATGACTTCAAAGGGTCTTCATTTGCTCACCGAACCTCTCCAATCCTATCACTGCTGCTTTTATGCCCCGGTACACATGCTTGATTCTCTTTCAGAGACATACCAATCTATAGGTTTTAAGATACTTACTAGTCAGGTACATTCTTAGGCGTTTAATATGGGGTGTTGAGTCCATTTCGTTGAGCAAGGAGTAGCTCTTGTCTATTCCGTATCTGGCTTAAGGAACTTTATCTGTGCTCATTTCAATCTCTGGTTTTATGCAGCACCCCAACTAACCTTTCCCCTTAAGCAAGCATAAGTTGGTTTTCTACATTTGAGACCCTGTTCTGTTTTGTAATCCAGTTCTTGTGTAGCCAAGTTTACATTCAGTGTATTAGTGATATCTTATGATGTTTCTTTTCCTGTGTGACTTATTTCAGTTAGAATCATCATACCTGAATACACTCATTATGCTGCTATGGGCCTGATGACATAGATTTCATTGCTGAGTGATATTGCATTGTACGTAAGTACCACAACTTCTTTATCCATTTTTCGCTTTCTGCGATATTGAACTTGTACCGTAAACGAGGTTCTTGTAAACAGAGCCATCCCAAAGTTTGGGGTGGCTGTGTCTTTTTGATTTTAATTTCCCTAAGCTATAGGACCATAAGTGGAAGTGCCCTAGGCTCTGTTGCTTTGTTTTTTAGATGTTTCAGGAAACACCATACACTTCTCCCGAGTGGCTGTTGGCAATTTACATCCCGCCCATCAGCATAACAAGGCTCCCAGTTCTCCATGGCCTGTCCTGCCTTTCTGGATTTTACACTTTTTTCAGATGGCCCTTTTGACCGGGGGGAAGTGAGACTTCATTGTAGTGCAGATTTCCTTTGCAAGCTTGCTTGGTTGGCCAAAAAGGGCGTATGCGTTTTTTCCTGAATATATTCAGGAAAACACGCTTACGCTCTTTTTGGCCAAGTGCATCATTGTCGACGTTCTGCCTCTTTTCATATGCTTTCAATGCAATTCCAGTCTACCTCCTGAAATTGGTTTCCTGCAATTCTGCCCCGCTTTCAAGTCCTCTTGGCAGCCTTACTTTAGTATATTTTTGGACGATAGCTGTCATTTATAACTCTGCAGGTTTGTGAATTACAGTGCCCCTGAGCTCCTTTCTTCAACTCGCTTTCTTGTGAGCTGGCCGCAACACCGCAGGATTGCTTCAGGCCCTAATCTGGTTCCGGCACGGCACGCTGAGCCTTTGGTTAATTCCTCTTCCTGGTGGGAAATGAGAGTTAAATTTGCCCATCCAGACACCTCCAGCTAGTCTCTCATTGGTTCTCCCTATTCCTGTTCATCTTCTGCAGAAATTGCAAACTGGGCCAAACAGGAGGTTAAAGGCACTGACTCTCCAAGTCGGGAGAGTGTTAGTAAAGCATCTGGAACGTTGCACCCGAGTACCAGGGGACGAGAAATGAGACATATTTGAACACGTCTCCCGATCACATGGTTGATCATACTCTGGGTTCCACATGCATGTTTTAGCTGAAGGAAGAATCCCTTAAACCTGGAGAGTTGAGACCCGTGGAATGGGTACCATGCAATATGACTTCAAAGGGTCTTCATTTGTTCACCGAACCTCTCCAATCCTATCACTGCTGCGTTTATGCCCCTGTACACATGCTTGATTCTCTTTCGGAGACATAGCAATCCATAGGTTTTAAGATACTTACTAGTCAGGTACATTCTTAGGCGTTTAATATGGGGTGTTGAGTCCATTTTGTTGAGCAAGGAGTAGCTCTTGTCTATTCCATATCTGGCATAAGGAAATTTATCTGTGCTCATTTCAATCTCTGGTTTTATGCAGCACTCCAACTCACCTTTCCCCTTAAGCAAGCATATGTTGGTTTTCTAAATTTGAGACCCTGTTCTGTTTTGTAATTCAGTTCCTGTGTAGCCAAGTTTACATTCCGTGTATTAGTGATATCTTATGATGTTTCTTTTTCTGTGTGACTTATTTCAGTTAGAATCATCATACCTGAATCCACTCATTATGCTGCTACGGGCCTGATGACATAGATTTCATTGCTGAGTGATATTGCGTTGTATGTAAGTACCACAACTTCTTTATCCATTTTTCGCTTTCTGCGATATTGAACTTGTACCGTAAACGAGGTTCTTGTAAACAGAGCCGTCCCAAACTTTGGGGTGGCTGTGTCTTTTTGATTTTAATTTCCCTAAGCTATAGGACCATAAGTGGAAGTGCCCTAGGCTCTGTTGCTTTGTTTTTTAATTGTTTCAGGAAACACCATACACTTCTCCCCAGTGGCTGTTGGCAATTTACATCCCGCCCATCAGCATAACAAGGCTCCCAGTTCTCCATGGCCTGTCCTGCCTTTCTGGATTTTACACTTTTTTCAGATGGCCCTTTTGACCGGGGGGAAGTGAGACTTCATTGTAGTGCAGATTTCCTTTGCAAGCTTGCTTGGTTGGCCAAAAAGTGCGTATGCGTTTTTTCCTGAATATATTCAGGAAAAAACGCATACACCCTTTTTGGCCAAGTGCATCATTGTCGACGTTCTGCCTCTTTTCCTATGCTTTAAATGCAATTCCAGTCTACCTCCTGAAATCGGTTTCCTGCAATTCTGCCCCGCTTTCAATGCCTCTTCATAGCCTTACCTCAATATATTTTTTGAATATATTTGGCCTTTATAACTCTGCAGGTTTTTGAATTGCAGTGGCCCTTAGCTCCATTTTTCAGCTCTTATTTTTTTGATCTTGCCTCATAACCACAGGATTCCTTTAGGCCCTATTTTTCTTCTGGGGCACCTTGCTGTGCCTTTGGTTTATTCTTCTTACTGATGTGAAATTAGAGTGACATGTGCCCATTGAAACCGCTACAGCTAGTTTCTCACTGGTTACCCCTATTCCCATTCATCCTCCGCACTAACTGCAGACTGTGCGATACCAGAACTTAAAGGCATTGACTCTCCACGTGGGGATGTTTTTAGTAAAGCAGCTGGAATGTCGATCCGGAGTCCCAGGAGAGGAAAAATGAGGTGCATTTTAGAAACCTTTCCCGATCATATGGTATACCAGTCGCTGGGTTTCCCAAGCATGGTTTAGCTGTAGGAAGATTCCCTTCAACCTGGAGTGTTGGGACCCTTGGAATGAGTAGCATGAAGTATTGCATTAAAGTTTTGGCAGTTGCTCACCAAAGCTCACCAATCCTCTCATCCCCAAGTGTCCAGCCTTATGTCTTATCCAGCTGTGGGTTTACATGTGGTCAATCCAGGTTGCATCACAGCCCCTGAGCGAATTTTGTAAGAATTTTTCTCTCTTTCATTGTTTCTGCGTTTTGTTTTTAAAATTTATTTCTATAATGGGGTTTAGCTCATTTTCACTGCTGTGTTTGTGCCGCTCTGCACACACTTGATTCCCTTATGGAGATATATCAATACATGGGTTTTAAGATTCTTATTACTCAGATATATTTCTCTGCGGTGTATAGGGTGTGTTGAGGCCAGTTCATTGAGCAAGGTGTAGATCTTGTCTAATATCTATTTGGTTTATTGAACGGTATCTGTGCTAATTTCAAACTCTGGTTTTATGCATCACCCCACCTCTCCTTTCCCCTTAAGCTGACATAAGTGTGTTTTCTAAATGAGAGACACTGTTCTGTTCTGTAATTCATTTCTTGTGCAGCCATATTTACCCTCCCTCTATAAGTGATATCTTATGATATGTTTCTTTTTCTGTTTGACTTATTTCAAGTAGTATTATCGGACCTAAATCCACTCTTTATCCTTCTACTAACCTTATTACATTGATTTCATGGTGAAGAGATATTCCATTGTACATAAGTACCACATCTTCTTTATCCATTGTTCTCTTTCCTGGGATATTTAAGGTGTACTGAAGTTGAGGTTCTTGTAAACAGAGTAGCCCTAAACTGTGGTGTGCTTGTGTCTTGTTGATTTTTAGACTTCCCTAGATATACTCCCATGATTGGAAGTGTCCTATGCTCTGTAGCTCTGTTTTTTAGATGATTTAGGAACCACCATACACTTCTCCAGAGTGGCTCTCGGCAGTTCACACACTGCCCATCAGCGTATAAAGGCTCCCTCTTCTCCATGGCCTGTCCTGCATTTCTGGTTTTTACAATTTTTTAGGATGGCCCTTTTGACCGGTGGGAAATGAGACTTCTTTGTTGTGCACATTTGCATTGCTTGCTTGCTTCCTTGCCCATAAAGTGCGTATGCATTTTTTCCTGGATATAATCAGGAAAAAACGCATACGCCCTTTTGGGCCAACTGCATCATTGTCGAAATTCTGCTGTTTTCATGTGCTTTAAAGATGAGTCCAATCTATCTCTTGAAATCTGTTTCTTGCAATTCTGTCTTGCATTCAGATCCTCTTCTTTGCCTTACCTCAACATATTTTTGGACGTTAGTTTTCATTTATAACTCTGCAGGTTTGTGAATTGCAGTGACCCTGAGCTCCATTTTTTAAGTTGCTCTTTTGTGAGCTGGCCTCAAACCCGCAGGATTGCTTCAGGCCCTACTTTGGCTCCGGCGAGGCGGGCTGAGCCTTTTTTCAATTCTTATTCTTAATGGGAAATTAGAGTGATATGTGCCCGTCCAAACCCCTACAACTATTCTCTCATTGGTTCCCCCTCTTCCCGTTCATCCTCCTCACAATTTGCAAAATGTGTGAAACAGAAGTTGAAATGTGCTGATTCTCCAAGTGGGGAGATTCTAAGTAACGTGGCTGGAATGGTGAACAGGAGCACCAGGAGAGGATAAATGAGCTGCATTTTAGACACATCTCCCGATCACATGGTGTACAGTCCTCTGGGTTTTCCATGCATGTTTTAGCTGTAGGAAGATCCCTTGAACCTGCAGATTTGGGACCCATTGAATGGGTACCAGGTAGTATTACTTTAAAGGGTGTGCATTTCCTCACCCAACCTCACATTTCTCTTAGTGCAAACAGTTTCCAGCCTTATGTCTCATCCTGCTGTGGGTCTAGATGTGTTCAATCCATGTTGCATCACCGTCCCTGAGGAAAAGTTGTAAGAGGTTTTCTCTGTCTCTCTGTCGTTTATTTTTTCAATTTATTACTATATTGGTTACAGCTGATTTTCAAAGCTCTGTTTCTTGCTGCTGTACATCCACTTGATTCACGTACAGAGAGACATCAGTAAATTCTTTTTCAGATTCTTACCAGTCGTATATATTCTTTTCCGGTGACTTGAGTGTGCTGAGTGCAGTTCTTTCAGCTACCGTGTAGGTCTTGTTGATTATCAGTTTGGTATTTGGAATGGTATCTTTGCTAATTTCAACCTCCTGGATGATGCCTCACCCCTCCCCACCTTTCCCGTTTAGCAGCCTTATGCGTGTTTTCTACATATTTGACTATGTTTTTGTTTTGTAATTTATTTCATGTGTAGCCATTTTGGATTCCACCTTTAAGTGATATCTTATGATATGTGTCTTTTTCTTTTTGAATTATGTCACTTAGAAAGATCATACGTAACTCCTCCGGAGTTGTGACAACTGGCCATATTTCATTGATTTCCAGGCTGAATAATATTCCACTCTACCTAAGTACCACATCTCTATCCATTTTTTCTCTCCAGAGACATTTAAGTTACATCCTAGTCGAGGATCTTTTAAACAGAGAGGGGGTAAACATTGGGGTGCCTGTGTCCTCTCGATTTTTGTTTTTCCCAAGATATACGCCCATGAGTGCAAGTGCCCTATGCTCTGTAGCTCATTTTTTAGATGCTTTAGTAAACACAATACACTTCTCCAGAATGGCCGTTGGCAATATACATTTCCACTATAAGTCTCACAGGGCTCCCTCTTCTCCTTGCCCTGTCCTGCATTTCTGTTGTTTACGCTTTATGAGGATGGCTCTTCTGACTGATGCGAAGTGATATCTTTTGTAGTATTGACTTCCAGTGCCCACCTGTTTGGTTGGCTAAAAAAGTGTATGCCCTTTTCTTGAATATATACAGAAAAAAACGCATACACCCTTTTTGGCCAACTGCAATGTTGGCAATGTTCAGCTCCTTTTCTTGTGCTTAATGGCGAGTCCTTTCTACCTCCTCAAATCCCTTTCCTGCCATTCTCCCTTGTTTACAAGTCCTTTTCTCTGACTTTCCTCAAGACATTTTTCAGTGATGGATATTTTCAACTCTGCAGTTTCGTGAATTTTACTGCCCCTGAGTTCCATTGTTCAACTTGTGTTTATGGGAACTGGTCACAAAGCAGTGGGATTTCCTCAAGCCCTATACTGTTTCCATGGGCAACCCTAGCCTTTGGTCAATTCGTCTTCCTGATTGGAAATTAGAGTGACATGTGCCTGTCTGAACACCTAGGACTTGTCTCTCATTGTTCCTCATCCTTCTGCTTCATCCTCTGGACAAATTCCAAACTGTACGCAACAGGATGTTGACAGTGCTGACATCTCCAAGTGGGGAGACTGTTAGTAAAGGCGCTGGAGGGGTGAACCCGAGCACCAGGAGATGAGGAGATGAGATGCCTTTTCCAAACTCTTCCCGATCAGATGGTATACCATCCTCTGGGTGTGACAGACATGTTTTAGCAGTAGGAAGAGTCCCATTCATGTAAGGAGAACACCAGGGCTTTTTCAAAATCAGTGTCTCCCCGAAACCCAAACTGGGGAATTTTTTAAGCTACGGCTACACATATGTTCATTAAGGGCCTTGGGAAGTAGGCAGAGTCCAAACTTTAGATGATTGAAGTCTTCAGGGTCAGAAGCACTCACCACCAGCTTCCCTTAGGTTACACTTTAACTGTCATTGATAGATGATGTCAATAAAAATATCTATTCTTTTTCAGATTATTTCCCCTTATAGGTTATTGCAAAATGTTGAGTGTAGTTCCCTGTGCTATACAGTAGTTCCTTGTTGATGATCTATTTTATACATAGCAGTGTGTATGTGTTAATCCCAAACTGTTAATTTATCCCTCCTCCCACCTTTCCCCTTTGGTAATAATAAATTATAAGATTTTATACTTCTCAGAAATGGGGGAGCTGAAAGAGAGGTATCATTTTCAATGGAAAAGCATTTAAAACAAGATTGAAGCTTTAACCAAGATTATTAGATGTACATCCTTGGAAAGAAATCACTTCGTTTCTCTAATATTGACCTGACAAATAAGACAAACCTTTTCACTGAACTTGCTTATAATAAAGTGATGGAAATATCAAATGGAAGTGTTAGAAACATCTTATTTTACCCGAGCCTTATACACTGTTCTATGTTAACTACAGTTTGGCTCACACATCTGTTCATTGAGGTTACAATAGTCTCAATTTCTGTTACTGATCCTCCAGAGTGGACCCCAACAAGTGTCCCCCTGCCCAGTGTCATTGGGGCCAACAGATCGAGACTGAGTTTGGTTCACAAGCAAAGGAAACTTTATATTTTGATCAGAGAATGGAGAGGTGAGAGCATGCACTACCCCGTGGGCTGTGGGCTGGGCTGCTGTGTAGAGATCCTGTCAGAGTCAGTGGGAGGGAGGGGGCGGAGCTCTCGAGGGCGGGGTTGGCTGCAGCTCAGGCTCTATATCGCGGAGTCTGCACTGGGCCCCAGGAGCTGAGGTGTCGTCCCAGCCATTCTGCACTAGGAAATCTGGTCTGAAGTGCCGGGTGTGGAACCTCTGCATGCGGGACCCTAGGAGCACATGAAATTAGACAAAGCACAAAGGATAAAAAAGGTTAGACTTGACTTTATTGCCCAGATTCTATTTTTATCTCCCAGGGATTTTTAATGGGCTTTGCTGGGGACAAACCCCTCCTCTGCCTTTTGTCCCGTTCCTCATTCTTGGAGTGCTGAGGGTGCAGACCCTTCTTCTGTAACTGCTGAGTGCTGAGTTGGGAGCCCTCATACCCGGGGGCGAGGGTCAGAGCTTCTCCCCAGCAGCCTCCAGGTGACGTTGATTGTCCCCAGGCCCCCTGCCTCCCTGCTCGTCCACCTGAGCACCAGCATTGGAAGTGTTATAGATTCTAATGACCTTTAAGGGTCCAGGAAAGAGATGTGCAGAGATGCTGTGGGGGCCGGTTTCACCCCGCCCCACATTTGTTCGGCCACCTTAGGCTGACCGTTTCTGCCAGCCTAGATGCTCTGACCAGTAGTCTGCGCTTTCTTCAATTAGGCCCCTGAATTAACGTACAAACAGCACCAGGTGTCAGAGCCCTGCCCGCTCAACTCCCAGACAGTCCAGGGTCAGTGGTGATCAAGGACCATGATGGCCACTGAGTCAACAGCCTTTTGAAGTAAACAGGAGTCCAGCCGGTCTTATTGGCCACCATCATCACGGTGTCTGTAGGCTTTTCTATGGTGACAGTGTGGTATACGGTTCCCCCGCCAAGATTATTAGCTCCCCTCTGGGTGCAGTAAGTCCTGCAAGCAGTAGTCTACTCTTTTGGGACACACTCTTGTTGTTTTATGAGAGAAACTCCAGGTCAAGTGATGTTCACATGAGTCGTCATGGTGCCCTGTTGCCCCTGGTTATCTCTCTGGATGTTGGAGTTGGAGGGCCTCCTCACTCGAGGTTGGTGTGCCCACGGAGCGAACCCTGCAACTTCAGGGCATGGTTGGTGGTTAGGATCACCACGTGGGGTCCTTTTCCCTTAGGAGGGAGGTGGCCTTTTGGGCTGCTGATTTCCAGGTTTTTAGATACTGCCAGTATCTTGGCCAGATGTGGCAGTGGGCCAAACCCCTTGGTGACCGTAGTTTATCCTACCTGGATGGCATTCTTGCATTGTTCCATTTCAAGTGGTCCCAGTTTTTGCACTAATTCTCCAATGGCGATTCACCTTTCACCGGGAATGTAAAGGTCAAAGGGTTTAGCTAAATTAGGGAGTTCCAGGGCAAGGGTCTGAATTGAGTGCTCTTTCCATTCTTGAAAGGCCACTTCTGGATTCTATTCAAAAGGATCATCATCTTTTCCTTTCAGTGTTTCATATAGAGGCCCAGCTAGTAGACTGTAGTTAGGGATCCAGAAGCAGCAAACCCTGGCCTCCCCAGGAACCCCTAAGCTGTCTTCTAGTTTTAGAAAGGGGTAAGGCTGCAAATGGTTTCTTCCCTTTCCTGGGATGGGCTTCTCCGACCTTCTGTGAGAATGAAGCCCAGGCAGGTCACCGCAGTCTGTGATATTTGAGCTTTTTCTTGGACAACTTCTATCCTTTATTGGCTTGGTAGTTCAGAGGCCTCCTTAGTAGGGCTGGCGATCAGAATGTCGTCTGCGTACTGAAGGAGGATTTCCTTTTCCAGAGGTAGAACTTTTAGGTCTTTAGCTAAGCTTTCCCCAAAGATGGTGTGGGAATTTTTGCACCCTTGGGGCAAGACGGCCCGGAAGTATTGTTTTAGTAGTACGTTGAGTCCTGCCACCCACAAGCCAAAATTTCTTGTGACTCTGGGACTAATGGAATACAAAAGAAGGCATCATTGAAGACTAATACAGAATACCATGTCCTGGTGGTTGGTAGAATGACCAGCAGGGTGTAGGAATTAGGAGCAGCTGGAGGTATATCCTTGGTGGCTTCACTGACTGTCCTGACATCCTTTGCCAGGTCCCCAGCAGCCCATGGGGCTCTCGTGGTCAGACCAATCCCAGAATATGGAGCTCACCTGGGCAGGTACCCCACCCCCACCCCAGCCCACGGGGCTCTTGTGGTCAGGCCCCTCCCAGGATACAGAGCTACCCTTGCAGGTACCGTGGCAGGGCTGGGCACAAAGGAACTGTGCACATAGCCCTCATTGCAGAGCACCCCCTGCTCACCTGTTGCTCAGAGCTGACACAGAGCACCTCAGAGCAGGACTTGAACTAACAAACAGCAGCTGCGACAGGTCTGTGACCCTGGGCATCACTCTGTGCAGCCTCCCTCCACCTGGTCTTCCAGAGACTTCCACTGCACCCGGGGCACCAGGCCTCTGTCTCCAACCACCACCCACCCCTCCTCTCCCTGACTCCTGGGTTCCTCTCATTAGGAGAGGGTTTTCTTGAAGTTGTCTCCCACTCATGGGCCAGATAAAATGATTAGAAAACAAGCCAAAGCTGCAGCCCCTTGTCTATCCTGACTCTCAGGAGCCCACACCTGTTCCTTGGACCTGGCCGGTTCAGCAAGTTCCATTTTCTGCAACTGTGAGCCCCTGAGGGGTGATGATTGGCTGACCTGGGCAGCCTTACCGTGCCGGCCAGCCCTCCCCAGGTGTGCCTGGGTTGAGATCAATATAAATACCACTCCAGGCAGCAAGAGCCCCTGCAGCCGTGCCTGACGCCATTTTCTCTGCCCTGTCAGCAGTCTCGGGGCTGGGCTGGTGGGAGGGAGTGAGAGGCCACGGCTTTGTGGGTGGCCCAGTGTGAGTGGGGCTCTGCTGGACTTTCTGCAGCAGTTGCCAGGCTGCCACCTGCTAAAGAAGAGGATGTGTCACCCATACCTGCTGCTGGAATTTCTCCCTGGGCAGAGGTGGGGAAGGAAAAAAGCAGTGGGGGCAGGGACAGGACGGGTATCTCAGGCAGGGAAATGGAAATCTTCCAGAAGAGCACCCAGGGCCAGGACCATCCTGGCTGGCCTGCAGGCACCAAGTCGGCCGGCATGCTGTCACTCGTGTGGCTCTATGGCCCTTCCTCTAGGCTTTCAAGTCCTTGTATATATTCAGGTGTTTTACCTGGACGGGTGGGAATAGTTCAGCAGCAACTGGCCTGGGGCTCAGCTCACGTTTACTCACAGATGCCTCGGCACGGTGCCCCAGCTTTGCAATGAGGACGCTTGTTACGTGGGGGCTGCTGGCTGAATGGGAGACGATTCCCCACCACTGACCAACTTCAGAATTGTTTACAACTGGAGCAAGTGCCCTGATACGGTTTTCCTCTGTGGAACTGGTGGGTTCTGTGTTTTTTTTCTCTTTTTCGTTTTTGGTTCAAGGTAGATTTTATTCCTCTTTTTTGTATTTACAGATATAAGCATGGAAATAATTTATTCATATAAATACATGTATGTGAAGTGAATAATTGTTTTTTCTGTTTTATTTTTTAAATTTTATTTCTTTCTAATTTTGAATTTTATTTTATATTTTTATACAGCAGGTTCTTATTGGTTATCTATTTTATACATATAAATGTATACATGCCAATCCCAGTCTCTCAACTCCTCCCACCACCACCCCCCCAACAGCTTTCCCCCCTTGTTGTCCATACGTTTGTTGTCTACATCTGTTGCTCTATTTATGCCTTGCAAAATGGTTAATCTGTACAGTTTTTCTAGGTTCCACATATATGCATGAATATACAAGATTTGTTTTTCTCTTTCTGACTTACTTCACTCTGTATGACAGTCTCTAGATCCATCGATGTCTCTACAAAACCCAATTTCATTCCTTTTCATGGCTTAGTAATATTCCATTTTATATATGTACCACAGCTTTATGCATTCGTCTGTCTGTGGGCATTTAGGTTGCTTCCATTACCTCGATATTGTAAAGAGTGAGGCAATGAACATTGCGGTGAATGTCTCTTTTTGATTTATGGTTTTGTCTGGGTATATGTCCAGAACTGGGATTGCTGTATCCTATGGTAATTCTACTGTTAGTTTCTTAAGAAACTCCATATTGTTCTCCATAGTGAATGTATCAATTTATATTTCCAACAATAGTGGAAGAGGGTTCCTTTTCTCCACACCCTTTCCAGCATTTTTTGTTTGTAGATTTTCTGATGATGCCCATTCTACCAGGTGTGAGGTGATACCTCATTGTGGAGTCCATTTCCTTGAGGAAGGGGTAGGTCTTGTCTATTACATATTTAGCTTATGGAACGCTATCTGTGCTAATTTCAAACTCTGGTTTTATGCAGCACCCCAACTCACCTTTCCCCTTAAGCAAGCATGAGTTGGTTTTCTAAACATGAGACCCTGTTCTGTTTTCTAATTCAGTTCATGTGTAGCCAAGTTCACATTCCATGTATTAGTGATACCTTAAGATGTTTCTTTTTCTGTGTGACTTTTTTCACTTAGAATCACCGTGCCTCAATCCACTCATTATGCTGGTACGGGCCTGGTGACATAGTTTTCATTGCTGAGAGGTATTCTGTTGTACGTAAGTACTGCAACTTCTTTATCCATTATTTGCTCTCCGGCATATTTAACTTGTGCTACAGAAGAGGTTCCTGTAAACAGAGCCGTCCCAAATTTTGGGGTGGCTGTGTCTTTTTGATTTTAATTTCCCTAAGCTATAGGACCATAAGTAGAAGTGCCCTAGGCTCTGTTGCTT
The DNA here is from genome assembly GCF_937001465.1 of Orcinus orca. Lineage (NCBI taxonomy): Eukaryota > Metazoa > Chordata > Mammalia > Artiodactyla > Delphinidae > Orcinus > Orcinus orca. Next base: position 52,560 of record NW_026043771.1, read on the forward strand.
TGTTTTTCAGATGTTTCAGGAAACACCATACACTTCTCCCCAGTGCCTGTTGGCAATTTACATCCCGCCCATCAGCATAACAAGGCTCCCAGTTCTCCATGACCTGTCCTGCCTTTCTGGATTTTACACTTTTTTCAGATGGCCCTTTTGACCGGGGGGAAGTGAGACTTCATTGTAGTGCAGATTTCCTTTGCAAGCTTGCTTGGTTGGCCAAAAAGGGTGTATGCGTTTTTTCCTGAATATATTCAGGGAAAAACGCATACGCCCTTTTTGGCCAAGTGCATCATTGTTGACGTTCTGACTCTTTTCCTGTGCTTTAAATGCAATTCCAGTCTACTTCCTGAAATCGGTTTCCTGCTATTCTGCCCCGCTTTCAAGTCCTCTTGGCAGCCTTACTTCAGTATATTTTTGGACGATAGCTGTCATTTATAACTCTGCAGGTTTGTGAATTACAGTGCCCCTGAGCTCCTTTCTTCAACTCGCTTTCTTGTGAGCTGGCCGCAACACCGCAGGATTGCTTCAGGCCCTAATCTGGTTCCGGCACGGCACGCTGAGCCTTTGGTTAATTCCTCTTCCTGGTGGGAAATGAGAGTTAAATTTGCCTGTCCAGACACCTCCAGCTAGTCTCTCATTGGTTCTCCCTATTCCTGTTCATCTTCCGCAGAAATTGCAAACTGGGCCAAACAGGAGGTTAAAGGCACTGACTCTCCAAGTCGGTAGAGTGTTAGTAATGCGTCTGAAATATTGCACCCGAGTAGCAGGGGACGAAAACTGAGACGTATTTGAACACGTCTCCCGATCACACGGTTGATCATACTCTGGGTTCCACATGTATGTTTTAGCTGAAGGAAGAATCCCTTAAACCTGGAGAGTTGAGACCTGTGGAATGGGTACCATGCAATATGACTTCAAAGGGTCTTCATTTGCTCACCGAACCTCTCCAATCCTATCACTGCTGCTTTTATGCCCCGGTACACATGCTTGATTCTCTTTCAGAGACATACCAATCTATAGGTTTTAAGATACTTACTAGTCAGGTACATTCTTAGGCGTTTAATATGGGGTGTTGAGTCCATTTTGTTGAGCAAGGAGTAGCTCTTGTCTATTCCGTATCTGGCTTAAGGAACTTTATCTGTGCTCATTTCAATCTCTGGTTTTATGCAGCACCCCAACTAACCTTTCCCCTTAAGCAAGCATAAGTTGGTTTTCTACATTTGAGACCCTGTTCTGTTTTGTAATCCAGTTCTTGTGTAGCCAAGTTTACATTCAGTGTATTAGTGATATCTTATGATGTTTCTTTTCCTGTGTGACTTATTTCAGTTAGAATCATCATACCTGAATACACTCATTATGCTGCTATGGGCCTGATGACATAGATTTCATTGCTGAGTGCTATTGCATTGTACGTAAGTACCACAACTTCTTTATCCATTTTTCGCTTTCTGCGATATTGAACTTGTACCGTAAACGAGGTTCTTGTAAACAGAGCCATCCCAAAGTTTGGGGTGGCTGTGTCTTTTTGATTTTAATTTCCCTAAGCTATAGGACCATAAGTGGAAGTGCCCTAGGCTCTGTTGCTTTGTTTTTTAGATGTTTCAGGAAACACCATACACTTCTCCCGAGTGGCTGTTGGCAATTTACATCCCGCCCATCAGCATAACAAGGCTTCCAGTTCTCCATGGCCTGTCCTGCCTTTCTGGATTTTACACTTTTCTCAGATGGCCCTTTTGACCGGGGGAAGTGAGACTTCATTGTAGTGCAGATTTCCTTTGCAAGCTTGCTTGGTTGGCCAAAAAGGGCGTATGCGTTTTTTCCTGAATATATTCAGGAAAACACGCTTACGCTCTTTTTGGCCAAGTGCATCATTGTCGACGTTCTGCCTCTTTTCATATGCTTTCAATGCAATTCCAGTCTACCTCCTGAAATTGGTTTCCTGCAATTCTGCCCCGCTTTCAAGTCCTCTTGGCAGCCTTACTTTAGTATATTTTTGGACGATAGCTGTCATTTATAACTCTGCAGGTTTGTGAATTACAGTGCCCCTGAGCTCCTTTCTTCAACTCGCTTTCTTGTGAGCTGGCCGCAACACCGCAGGATTGCTTCAGGCCCTAATCTGGTTCCGGCACGGCACGCTGAGCCTTTGGTTAATTCCTCTTCCTGGTGGGAAATGAGAGTTAAATTTGCCCATCCAGACACCTCCAGCTAGTCTCTCATTGGTTCTCCCTATTCCTGTTCATCTTCTGCAGAAATTGCAAACTGGGCCAAACAGGAGGTTAAAGGCACTGACTCTCCAAGTCGGGAGAGTGTTAGTAAAGCATCTGGAACGTTGCACCCGAGTACCAGGGGACGAGAAATGAGACATATTTGAACACGTCTCCCGATCACATGGTTGATCATACTCTGGGTTCCACATGCATGTTTTAGCTGAAGGAAGAATCCCTTAAACCTGGAGAGTTGAGACCCGTGGAATGGGTACCATGCAATATGACTTCAAAGGGTCTTCATTTGTTCACCGAACCTCTCCAATCCTATCACTGCTGCGTTTATGCCCCTGTACACATGCTTGATTCTCTTTCGGAGACATAGCAATCCATAGGTTTTAAGATACTTACTAGTCAGGTACATTCTTAGGCGTTTAATATGGGGTGTTGAGTCCATTTTGTTGAGCAAGGAGTAGCTCTTGTCTATTCCATATCTGGCATAAGGAAATTTATCTGTGCTCATTTCAATCTCTGGTTTTATGCAGCACTCCAACTCACCTTTCCCCTTAAGCAAGCATATGTTGGTTTTCTAAATTTGAGACCCTGTTCTGTTTTGTAATTCAGTTCCTGTGTAGCCAAGTTTACATTCCGTGTATTAGTGATATCTTATGATGTTTCTTTTTCTGTGTGACTTATTTCAGTTAGAATCATCATACCTGAATCCACTCATTATGCTGCTACGGGCCTGATGACATAGATTTCATTGCTGAGTGATATTGCGTTGTATGTAAGTACCACAACTTCTTTATCCATTTTTCGCTTTCTGCGATATTGAACTTGTACCGTAAACGAGGTTCTTGTAAACAGAGCCGTCCCAAACTTTGGGGTGGCTGTGTCTTTTTGATTTTAATTTCCCTAAGCTATAGGACCATAAGTGGAAGTGCCCTAGGCTCTGTTGCTTTGTTTTTTAATTGTTTCAGGAAACACCATACACTTCTCCCCAGTGGCTGTTGGCAATTTACATCCCGCCCATCAGCATAACAAGGCTCCCAGTTCTCCATGGCCTGTCCTGCCTTTCTGGATTTTACACTTTTTTCAGATGGCCCTTTTGACCGGGGGGAAGTGAGACTTCATTGTAGTGCAGATTTCCTTTGCAAGCTTGCTTGGTTGGCCAAAAAGTGCGTATGCGTTTTTTCCTGAATATATTCAGGAAAAAACGCATACACCCTTTTTGGCCAAGTGCATCATTGTCGACGTTCTGCCTCTTTTCCTATGCTTTAAATGCAATTCCAGTCTACCTCCTGAAATCGGTTTCCTGCAATTCTGCCCCGCTTTCAATGCCTCTTCATAGCCTTACCTCAATATATTTTTTGAATATATTTGGCCTTTATAACTCTGCAGGTTTTTGAATTGCAGTGGCCCTTAGCTCCATTTTTCAGCTCTTATTTTTTTGATCTTGCCTCATAACCACAGGATTCCTTTAGGCCCTATTTTTCTTCTGGGGCACCTTGCTGTGCCTTTGGTTTATTCTTCTTACTGATGTGAAATTAGAGTGACATGTGCCCATTGAAACCGCTACAGCTAGTTTCTCACTGGTTACCCCTATTCCCATTCATCCTCCGCACTAACTGCAGACTGTGCGATACCAGAACTTAAAGGCATTGACTCTCCACGTGGGGATGTTTTTAGTAAAGCAGCTGGAATGTCGATCCGGAGTCCCAGGAGAGGAAAAATGAGGTGCATTTTAGAAACCTTTCCCGATCATATGGTATACCAGTCGCTGGGTTTCCCAAGCATGGTTTAGCTGTAGGAAGATTCCCTTCAACCTGGAGTGTTGGGACCCTTGGAATGAGTAGCATGAAGTATTGCATTAAAGTTTTGGCAGTTGCTCACCAAAGCTCACCAATCCTCTCATCCCCAAGTGTCCAGCCTTATGTCTTATCCAGCTGTGGGTTTACATGTGGTCAATCCAGGTTGCATCACAGCCCCTGAGCGAATTTTGTAAGAATTTTTCTCTCTTTCATTGTTTCTGCGTTTTGTTTTTAAAATTTATTTCTATAATGGGGTTTAGCTCATTTTCACTGCTGTGTTTGTGCCGCTCTGCACACACTTGATTCCCTTATGGAGATATATCAATACATGGGTTTTAAGATTCTTATTACTCAGATATATTTCTCTGCGGTGTATAGGGTGTGTTGAGGCCAGTTCATTGAGCAAGGTGTAGATCTTGTCTAATATCTATTTGGTTTATTGAACGGTATCTGTGCTAATTTCAAACTCTGGTTTTATGCATCACCCCACCTCTCCTTTCCCCTTAAGCTGACATAAGTGTGTTTTCTAAATGAGAGACACTGTTCTGTTCTGTAATTCATTTCTTGTGCAGCCATATTTACCCTCCCTCTATAAGTGATATCTTATGATATGTTTCTTTTTCTGTTTGACTTATTTCAAGTAGTATTATCGGACCTAAATCCACTCTTTATCCTTCTACTAACCTTATTACATTGATTTCATGGTGAAGAGATATTCCATTGTACATAAGTACCACATCTTCTTTATCCATTGTTCTCTTTCCTGGGATATTTAAGGTGTACTGAAGTTGAGGTTCTTGTAAACAGAGTAGCCCTAAACTGTGGTGTGCTTGTGTCTTGTTGATTTTTAGACTTCCCTAGATATACTCCCATGATTGGAAGTGTCCTATGCTCTGTAGCTCTGTTTTTTAGATGATTTAGGAACCACCATACACTTCTCCAGAGTGGCTCTCGGCAGTTCACACACTGCCCATCAGCGTATAAAGGCTCCCTCTTCTCCATGGCCTGTCCTGCATTTCTGGTTTTTACAATTTTTTAGGATGGCCCTTTTGACCGGTGGGAAATGAGACTTCTTTGTTGTGCACATTTGCATTGCTTGCTTGCTTCCTTGCCCATAAAGTGCGTATGCATTTTTTCCTGGATATAATCAGGAAAAAACGCATACGCCCTTTTGGGCCAACTGCATCATTGTCGAAATTCTGCTGTTTTCATGTGCTTTAAAGATGAGTCCAATCTATCTCTTGAAATCTGTTTCTTGCAATTCTGTCTTGCATTCAGATCCTCTTCTTTGCCTTACCTCAACATATTTTTGGACGTTAGTTTTCATTTATAACTCTGCAGGTTTGTGAATTGCAGTGACCCTGAGCTCCATTTTTTAAGTTGCTCTTTTGTGAGCTGGCCTCAAACCCGCAGGATTGCTTCAGGCCCTACTTTGGCTCCGGCGAGGCGGGCTGAGCCTTTTTTCAATTCTTATTCTTAATGGGAAATTAGAGTGATATGTGCCCGTCCAAACCCCTACAACTATTCTCTCATTGGTTCCCCCTCTTCCCGTTCATCCTCCTCACAATTTGCAAAATGTGTGAAACAGAAGTTGAAATGTGCTGATTCTCCAAGTGGGGAGATTCTAAGTAACGTGGCTGGAATGGTGAACAGGAGCACCAGGAGAGGATAAATGAGCTGCATTTTAGACACATCTCCCGATCACATGGTGTACAGTCCTCTGGGTTTTCCATGCATGTTTTAGCTGTAGGAAGATCCCTTGAACCTGCAGATTTGGGACCCATTGAATGGGTACCAGGTAGTATTACTTTAAAGGGTGTGCATTTCCTCACCCAACCTCACATTTCTCTTAGTGCAAACAGTTTCCAGCCTTATGTCTCATCCTGCTGTGGGTCTAGATGTGTTCAATCCATGTTGCATCACCGTCCCTGAGGAAAAGTTGTAAGAGGTTTTCTCTGTCTCTCTGTCGTTTATTTTTTCAATTTATTACTATATTGGTTACAGCTGATTTTCAAAGCTCTGTTTCTTGCTGCTGTACATCCACTTGATTCACGTACAGAGAGACATCAGTAAATTCTTTTTCAGATTCTTACCAGTCGTATATATTCTTTTCCGGTGACTTGAGTGTGCTGAGTGCAGTTCTTTCAGCTACCGTGTAGGTCTTGTTGATTATCAGTTTGGTATTTGGAATGGTATCTTTGCTAATTTCAACCTCCTGGATGATGCCTCACCCCTCCCCACCTTTCCCGTTTAGCAGCCTTATGCGTGTTTTCTACATATTTGACTATGTTTTTGTTTTGTAATTTATTTCATGTGTAGCCATTTTGGATTCCACCTTTAAGTGATATCTTATGATATGTGTCTTTTTCTTTTTGAATTATGTCACTTAGAAAGATCATACGTAACTCCTCCGGAGTTGTGACAACTGGCCATATTTCATTGATTTCCAGGCTGAATAATATTCCACTCTACCTAAGTACCACATCTCTATCCATTTTTTCTCTCCAGAGACATTTAAGTTACATCCTAGTCGAGGATCTTTTAAACAGAGAGGGGGTAAACATTGGGGTGCCTGTGTCCTCTCGATTTTTGTTTTTCCCAAGATATACGCCCATGAGTGCAAGTGCCCTATGCTCTGTAGCTCATTTTTTAGATGCTTTAGTAAACACAATACACTTCTCCAGAATGGCCGTTGGCAATATACATTTCCACTATAAGTCTCACAGGGCTCCCTCTTCTCCTTGCCCTGTCCTGCATTTCTGTTGTTTACGCTTTATGAGGATGGCTCTTCTGACTGATGCGAAGTGATATCTTTTGTAGTATTGACTTCCAGTGCCCACCTGTTTGGTTGGCTAAAAAAGTGTATGCCCTTTTCTTGAATATATACAGAAAAAAACGCATACACCCTTTTTGGCCAACTGCAATGTTGGCAATGTTCAGCTCCTTTTCTTGTGCTTAATGGCGAGTCCTTTCTACCTCCTCAAATCCCTTTCCTGCCATTCTCCCTTGTTTACAAGTCCTTTTCTCTGACTTTCCTCAAGACATTTTTCAGTGATGGATATTTTCAACTCTGCAGTTTCGTGAATTTTACTGCCCCTGAGTTCCATTGTTCAACTTGTGTTTATGGGAACTGGTCACAAAGCAGTGGGATTTCCTCAAGCCCTATACTGTTTCCATGGGCAACCCTAGCCTTTGGTCAATTCGTCTTCCTGATTGGAAATTAGAGTGACATGTGCCTGTCTGAACACCTAGGACTTGTCTCTCATTGTTCCTCATCCTTCTGCTTCATCCTCTGGACAAATTCCAAACTGTACGCAACAGGATGTTGACAGTGCTGACATCTCCAAGTGGGGAGACTGTTAGTAAAGGCGCTGGAGGGGTGAACCCGAGCACCAGGAGATGAGGAGATGAGATGCCTTTTCCAAACTCTTCCCGATCAGATGGTATACCATCCTCTGGGTGTGACAGACATGTTTTAGCAGTAGGAAGAGTCCCATTCATGTAAGGAGAACACCAGGGCTTTTTCAAAATCAGTGTCTCCCCGAAACCCAAACTGGGGAATTTTTTAAGCTACGGCTACACATATGTTCATTAAGGGCCTTGGGAAGTAGGCAGAGTCCAAACTTTAGATGATTGAAGTCTTCAGGGTCAGAAGCACTCACCACCAGCTTCCCTTAGGTTACACTTTAACTGTCATTGATAGATGATGTCAATAAAAATATCTATTCTTTTTCAGATTATTTCCCCTTATAGGTTATTGCAAAATGTTGAGTGTAGTTCCCTGTGCTATACAGTAGTTCCTTGTTGATGATCTATTTTATACATAGCAGTGTGTATGTGTTAATCCCAAACTGTTAATTTATCCCTCCTCCCACCTTTCCCCTTTGGTAATAATAAATTATAAGATTTTATACTTCTCAGAAATGGGGGAGCTGAAAGAGAGGTATCATTTTCAATGGAAAAGCATTTAAAACAAGATTGAAGCTTTAACCAAGATTATTAGATGTACATCCTTGGAAAGAAATCACTTCGTTTCTCTAATATTGACCTGACAAATAAGACAAACCTTTTCACTGAACTTGCTTATAATAAAGTGATGGAAATATCAAATGGAAGTGTTAGAAACATCTTATTTTACCCGAGCCTTATACACTGTTCTATGTTAACTACAGTTTGGCTCACACATCTGTTCATTGAGGTTACAATAGTCTCAATTTCTGTTACTGATCCTCCAGAGTGGACCCCAACAAGTGTCCCCCTGCCCAGTGTCATTGGGGCCAACAGATCGAGACTGAGTTTGGTTCACAAGCAAAGGAAACTTTATATTTTGATCAGAGAATGGAGAGGTGAGAGCATGCACTACCCCGTGGGCTGTGGGCTGGGCTGCTGTGTAGAGATCCTGTCAGAGTCAGTGGGAGGGAGGGGGCGGAGCTCTCGAGGGCGGGGTTGGCTGCAGCTCAGGCTCTATATCGCGGAGTCTGCACTGGGCCCCAGGAGCTGAGGTGTCGTCCCAGCCATTCTGCACTAGGAAATCTGGTCTGAAGTGCCGGGTGTGGAACCTCTGCATGCGGGACCCTAGGAGCACATGAAATTAGACAAAGCACAAAGGATAAAAAAGGTTAGACTTGACTTTATTGCCCAGATTCTATTTTTATCTCCCAGGGATTTTTAATGGGCTTTGCTGGGGACAAACCCCTCCTCTGCCTTTTGTCCCGTTCCTCATTCTTGGAGTGCTGAGGGTGCAGACCCTTCTTCTGTAACTGCTGAGTGCTGAGTTGGGAGCCCTCATACCCGGGGGCGAGGGTCAGAGCTTCTCCCCAGCAGCCTCCAGGTGACGTTGATTGTCCCCAGGCCCCCTGCCTCCCTGCTCGTCCACCTGAGCACCAGCATTGGAAGTGTTATAGATTCTAATGACCTTTAAGGGTCCAGGAAAGAGATGTGCAGAGATGCTGTGGGGGCCGGTTTCACCCCGCCCCACATTTGTTCGGCCACCTTAGGCTGACCGTTTCTGCCAGCCTAGATGCTCTGACCAGTAGTCTGCGCTTTCTTCAATTAGGCCCCTGAATTAACGTACAAACAGCACCAGGTGTCAGAGCCCTGCCCGCTCAACTCCCAGACAGTCCAGGGTCAGTGGTGATCAAGGACCATGATGGCCACTGAGTCAACAGCCTTTTGAAGTAAACAGGAGTCCAGCCGGTCTTATTGGCCACCATCATCACGGTGTCTGTAGGCTTTTCTATGGTGACAGTGTGGTATACGGTTCCCCCGCCAAGATTATTAGCTCCCCTCTGGGTGCAGTAAGTCCTGCAAGCAGTAGTCTACTCTTTTGGGACACACTCTTGTTGTTTTATGAGAGAAACTCCAGGTCAAGTGATGTTCACATGAGTCGTCATGGTGCCCTGTTGCCCCTGGTTATCTCTCTGGATGTTGGAGTTGGAGGGCCTCCTCACTCGAGGTTGGTGTGCCCACGGAGCGAACCCTGCAACTTCAGGGCATGGTTGGTGGTTAGGATCACCACGTGGGGTCCTTTTCCCTTAGGAGGGAGGTGGCCTTTTGGGCTGCTGATTTCCAGGTTTTTAGATACTGCCAGTATCTTGGCCAGATGTGGCAGTGGGCCAAACCCCTTGGTGACCGTAGTTTATCCTACCTGGATGGCATTCTTGCATTGTTCCATTTCAAGTGGTCCCAGTTTTTGCACTAATTCTCCAATGGCGATTCACCTTTCACCGGGAATGTAAAGGTCAAAGGGTTTAGCTAAATTAGGGAGTTCCAGGGCAAGGGTCTGAATTGACTGCTCTTTCCATTCTTGAAAGGCCACTTCTGGATTCTATTCAAAAGGATCATCATCTTTTCCTTTCAGTGTTTCATATAGAGGCCCAGCTAGTAGACTGTAGTTAGGGATCCAGAAGCAGCAAACCCTGGCCTCCCCAGGAACCCCTAAGCTGTCTTCTAGTTTTAGAAAGGGGTAAGGCTGCAAATGGTTTCTTCCCTTTCCTGGGATGGGCTTCTCCGACCTTCTGTGAGAATGAAGCCCAGGCAGGTCACCGCAGTCTGTGATATTTGAGCTTTTTCTTGGACAACTTCTATCCTTTATTGGCTTGGTAGTTCAGAGGCCTCCTTAGTAGGGCTGGCGATCAGAATGTCGTCTGCGTACTGAAGGAGGATTTCCTTTTCCAGAGGTAGAACTTTTAGGTCTTTAGCTAAGCTTTCCCCAAAGATGGTGTGGGAATTTTTGCACCCTTGGGGCAAGACGGCCCGGAAGTATTGTTTTAGTAGTACGTTGAGTCCTGCCACCCACAAGCCAAAATTTCTTGTGACTCTGGGACTAATGGAATACAAAAGAAGGCATCATTGAAGACTAATACAGAATACCATGTCCTGGTGGTTGGTAGAATGACCAGCAGGGTGTAGGAATTAGGAGCAGCTGGAGGTATATCCTTGGTGGCTTCACTGACTGTCCTGACATCCTTTGCCAGGTCCCCAGCAGCCCATGGGGCTCTCGTGGTCAGACCAATCCCAGAATATGGAGCTCACCTGGGCAGGTACCCCACCCCCACCCCAGCCCACGGGGCTCTTGTGGTCAGGCCCCTCCCAGGATACAGAGCTACCCTTGCAGGTACCGTGGCAGGGCTGGGCACAAAGGAACTGTGCACATAGCCCTCATTGCAGAGCACCCCCTGCTCACCTGTTGCTCAGAGCTGACACAGAGCACCTCAGAGCAGGACTTGAACTAACAAACAGCAGCTGCGACAGGTCTGTGACCCTGGGCATCACTCTGTGCAGCCTCCCTCCACCTGGTCTTCCAGAGACTTCCACTGCACCCGGGGCACCAGGCCTCTGTCTCCAACCACCACCCACCCCTCCTCTCCCTGACTCCTGGGTTCCTCTCATTAGGAGAGGGTTTTCTTGAAGTTGTCTCCCACTCATGGGCCAGATAAAATGATTAGAAAACAAGCCAAAGCTGCAGCCCCTTGTCTATCCTGACTCTCAGGAGCCCACACCTGTTCCTTGGACCTGGCCGGTTCAGCAAGTTCCATTTTCTGCAACTGTGAGCCCCTGAGGGGTGATGATTGGCTGACCTGGGCAGCCTTACCGTGCCGGCCAGCCCTCCCCAGGTGTGCCTGGGTTGAGATCAATATAAATACCACTCCAGGCAGCAAGAGCCCCTGCAGCCGTGCCTGACGCCATTTTCTCTGCCCTGTCAGCAGTCTCGGGGCTGGGCTGGTGGGAGGGAGTGAGAGGCCACGGCTTTGTGGGTGGCCCAGTGTGAGTGGGGCTCTGCTGGACTTTCTGCAGCAGTTGCCAGGCTGCCACCTGCTAAAGAAGAGGATGTGTCACCCATACCTGCTGCTGGAATTTCTCCCTGGGCAGAGGTGGGGAAGGAAAAAAGCAGTGGGGGCAGGGACAGGACGGGTATCTCAGGCAGGGAAATGGAAATCTTCCAGAAGAGCACCCAGGGCCGGACCATCCTGGCTGGCCTGCAGGCACCAAGTCGGCCGGCATGCTGTCACTCGTGTGGCTCTATGGCCCTTCCTCTAGGCTTTCAAGTCCTTGTATATATTCAGGTGTTTTACCTGGACGGGTGGGAATAGTTCAGCAGCAACTGGCCTGGGGCTCAGCTCACGTTTACTCACAGATGCCTCGGCACGGTGCCCCAGCTTTGCAATGAGGACGCTTGTTACGTGGGGGCTGCTGGCTGAATGGGAGACGATTCCCCACCACTGACCAACTTCAGAATTGTTTACAACTGGAGCAAGTGCCCTGATACGGTTTTCCTCTGTGGAACTGGTGGGTTCTGTGTTTTTTTTCTCTTTTTCGTTTTTGGTTCAAGGTAGATTTTATTCCTCTTTTTTGTATTTACAGATATAAGCATGGAAATAATTTATTCATATAAATACATGTATGTGAAGTGAATAATTGTTTTTTCTGTTTTATTTTTTAAATTTTATTTCTTTCTAATTTTGAATTTTATTTTATATTTTTATACAGCAGGTTCTTATTGGTTATCTATTTTATACATATAAATGTATACATGCCAATCCCAGTCTCTCAACTCCTCCCACCACCACCCCCCCAACAGCTTTCCCCCCTTGTTGTCCATACGTTTGTTGTCTACATCTGTTGCTCTATTTATGCCTTGCAAAATGGTTAATCTGTACAGTTTTTCTAGGTTCCACATATATGCATGAATATACAAGATTTGTTTTTCTCTTTCTGACTTACTTCACTCTGTATGACAGTCTCTAGATCCATCGATGTCTCTACAAAACCCAATTTCATTCCTTTTCATGGCTTAGTAATATTCCATTTTATATATGTACCACAGCTTTATGCATTCGTCTGTCTGTGGGCATTTAGGTTGCTTCCATTACCTCGATATTGTAAAGAGTGAGGCAATGAACATTGCGGTGAATGTCTCTTTTTGATTTATGGTTTTGTCTGGGTATATGTCCAGAACTGGGATTGCTGTATCCTATGGTAATTCTACTGTTAGTTTCTTAAGAAACTCCATATTGTTCTCCATAGTGAATGTATCAATTTATATTTCCAACAATAGTGGAAGAGGGTTCCTTTTCTCCACACCCTTTCCAGCATTTTTTGTTTGTAGATTTTCTGATGATGCCCATTCTACCAGGTGTGAGGTGATACCTCATTGTGGAGTCCATTTCCTTGAGGAAGGGGTAGGTCTTGTCTATTACATATTTAGCTTATGGAACGCTATCTGTGCTAATTTCAAACTCTGGTTTTATGCAGCACCCCAACTCACCTTTCCCCTTAAGCAAGCATGAGTTGGTTTTCTAAACATGAGACCCTGTTCTGTTTTCTAATTCAGTTCATGTGTAGCCAAGTTCACATTCCATGTATTAGTGATACCTTAAGATGTTTCTTTTTCTGTGTGACTTTTTTCACTTAGAATCACCGTGCCTCAATCCACTCATTATGCTGGTACGGGCCTGGTGACATAGTTTTCATTGCTGAGAGGTATTCTGTTGTACGTAAGTACTGCAACTTCTTTATCCATTATTTGCTCTCCGGCATATTTAACTTGTGCTACAGAAGAGGTTCCTGTAAACAGAGCCGTCCCAAATTTTGGGGTGGCTGTGTCTTTTTGATTTTAATTTCCCTAAGCTATAGGACCATAAGTAGAAGTGCCCTAGGCTCTGTTGCTTTGTTTTTCAGATGTTTCAGGAAACACCATACACTTCTCCCCAGTGCCTGTTGGCAATTTACATCCCACCCATCAGCATAACAAGGCTCCCAGTTCTCCATGACCTGTCCTGCCTTTCTGGATTTTACACTTTTTTCAGATGGCCCTTTTGACCGGGGGGAAGTGAGACTTCATTGTAGTGCAGATTTCCTTTGCAAGCTTGCTTGGTTGGCCAAAAAGGGTGTATGAGTTTTTTCCTGAATATATTCAGGGAAAAACGCATACGCCCTTTTTGGCCAAGTGCATCATTGTTGACGTTCTGACTCTTTTCCTGTGCTTTAAATGCAATTCCAGTCTACTTCCTGAAATCGGTTTCCTGCTATTCTGCCCCGCTTTCAAGTCCTCTTGGCAGCCTTACTTCAGTATATTTTTGGACGATAGCTGTCATTTATAACTCTGCAGGTTTGTGAATTACAGTGCCCCTGAGCTCCTTTCTTCAACTCGCTTTCTTGTGAGCTGGCCGCAACACCGCAGGATTGCTTCAGGCCCTAATCTGGTTCCGGCACGGCACGCTGAGCCTTTGGTTAATTCCTCTTCCTGGTGGGAAATGAGAGTTAAATTTGCCTGTCCAGACACCTCCAGCTAGTCTCTCATTGGTTCTCCCTATTCCTGTTCATCTTCCGCAGAAATTGCAAACTGGGCCAAACAGGAGGTTAAAGGCACTGACTCTCCAAGTCGGTAGAGTGTTAGTAATGCGTCTGAAATATTGCACCCGAGTAGCAGGGGACGAAAACTGAGACGTATTTGAACACGTCTCCCGATCACACGGTTGATCATACTCTGGGTTCCACATGTATGTTTTAGCTGAAGGAAGAATCCCTTAAACCTGGAGAGTTGAGACCTGTGGAATGGGTACCATGCAATATGACTTCAAAGGGTCTTCATTTGCTCACCGAACCTCTCCAATCCTATCACTGCTGCTTTTATGCCCCGGTACACATGCTTGATTCTCTTTCAGAGACATACCAATCTATAGGTTTTAAGATACTTACTAGTCAGGTACATTCTTAGGCGTTTAATATGGGGTGTTGAGTCCATTTCGTTGAGCAAGGAGTAGCTCTTGTCTATTCCGTATCTGGCTTAAGGAACTTTATCTGTGCTCATTTCAATCTCTGGTTTTATGCAGCACCCCAACTAACCTTTCCCCTTAAGCAAGCATAAGTTGGTTTTCTACATTTGAGACCCTGTTCTGTTTTGTAATCCAGTTCTTGTGTAGCCAAGTTTACATTCAGTGTATTAGTGATATCTTATGATGTTTCTTTTCCTGTGTGACTTATTTCAGTTAGAATCATCATACCTGAATACACTCATTATGCTGCTATGGGCCTGATGACATAGATTTCATTGCTGAGTGATATTGCATTGTACGTAAGTACCACAACTTCTTTATCCATTTTTCGCTTTCTGCGATATTGAACTTGTACCGTAAACGAGGTTCTTGTAAACAGAGCCATCCCAAAGTTTGGGGTGGCTGTGTCTTTTTGATTTTAATTTCCCTAAGCTATAGGACCATAAGTGGAAGTGCCCTAGGCTCTGTTGCTTTGTTTTTTAGATGTTTCAGGAAACACCATACACTTCTCCCGAGTGGCTGTTGGCAATTTACATCCCGCCCTTCAGCATAACAAGGCTCCCAGTTCTCCATGGCCTGTCTTGCCTTTCTGGATTTTACACTTTTTTCAGATGGCCCTTTTGACCGGGGGGAAGTGAGACTTCATTGTAGTGCAGATTTCCTTTGCAAGCTTGCTTGGTTGGCCAAAAAGGGCGTATGCGTTTTTTCCTGAATATATTCAGGAAAACACGCTTACGCTCTTTTTGGCCAAGTGCATCATTGTCGACGTTCTGCCTCTTTTCATATGCTTTCAATGCAATTCCAGTCTACCTCCTGAAATCGGTTTCCTGCAATTCTGCCCCGCTTTCAAGTCCTCTTGGCAGCCTTACTTTAGTACATTTTTGGACGATAGCTGTCATTTATAACTCTGCAGGTTTGTGAATTACAGTGCCCCTGAGCTCCTTTCTTCAACTCGCTTTCTTGTGAGCTGGCCGCAACACCGCAGGATTGCTTCAGGCCCTAATCTGGTTCCGGCACGGCACGCTGAGCCTTTGGTTAATTCCTCTTCCTGGTGGGAAATGAGAGTTAAATTTGCCCGTCCAGAAACCTCCAGCTAGTCTCTCATTGGTTCTCCCTATTCCTGTTCATCTTCCGCAGAAATTGCAAACTGGGCCAAACAGGAGGTTAAAGGCACTGACTCTCCAAGTTGGGAGAGTGTTAGTAAAGCATCTGGAACGTTGCACCCGAGTACCAGGGGACGAGATATGAGACATATTTGAACACGTCTCCCGATCACATGGTTGATCATACTCTGGGTTCCACATGCATGTTTTAGCTGAAGGAAGAATCCCTTAAACCTGGAGAGTTGAGACCCGTGGAATGGGTACCATGCAATATGACTTCAAAGGGTCTTCATTTGTTCACCGAACCTCTCCAATCCTATCACTGCTGCGTTTATGCCCCTGTACACATGCTTGATTCTCTTTCGGAGACATAGCAATCCATAGGTTTTAAGATACTTACTAGTCAGGTACATTCTTAGGCGTTTAATATGGGGTGTTGAGTCCATTTTGTTGAGCAAGGAGTAGCTCTTGTCTATTCCATATCTGGCATAAGGAAATTTATCTGTGCTCATTTCAATCTCTGGTTTTATGCAGCACTCCAACTCACCTTTCCCCTTAAGCAAGCATATGTTGGTTTTCTAAATTTGAGACCCTGTTCTGTTTTGTAATTCAGTTCCTGTGTAGCCAAGTTTACATTCCGTGTATTAGTGATATCTTATGATGTTTCTTTTTCTGTGTGACTTATTTCAGTTAGAATCATCATACCTGAATCCACTCATTATGCTGCTACGGGCCTGATGACATAGATTTCATTGCTGAGTGATATTGCGTTGTATGTAAGTACCACAACTTCTTTATCCATTTTTCGCTTTCTGCGATATTGAACTTGTACCGTAAACGAGGTTCTTGTAAACAGAGCCGTCCCAAACTTTGGGGTGGCTGTGTCTTTTTGATTTTAATTTCCCTAAGCTATAGGACCATAAGTGGAAGTGCCCTAGGCTCTGTTGCTTTGTTTTTTAATTGTTTCAGGAAACACCATACACTTCTCCCCAGTGGCTGTTGGCAATTTACATCCCGTCCATTAGCATAACAAGGCTCCCAGTTCTCCATGGCCTGTCCTGCCTTTCTGGATTTTATACTTTTTTCAGATGGCCCTTTTGACCGGGGGGAAGTGAGACTTCATTGTAGTGCAGATTTCCTTTGCAAGCTTGCTTGGTTGGCCAAAAAGTGCGTATGCGTTTTTTCCTGAATATATTCAGGAAAAAACGCATACACCCTTTTTGGCCAAGTGCATCATTGTGGAAGTTCTGCCTCTTTTCCTATGCTTTAAATGCAATTCCAGTCTACCTCCTGAAATCGGTTTCCTGCAATTCTGCCCCGCTTTCAATGCCTCTTCATAGCCTTACCTCAATATATTTTTTGAATATATTTGGCCTTTATAACTCTGCAGGTTTTTGAATTGCAGTGGCCCTTAGCTCCATTTTTCAGCTCTTATTTTTTTGATCTTGCCTCATAACCACAGGATTCCTTTAGGCCCTATTTTTCTTCTGGGGCACCTTGCTGTGCCTTTGGTTTATTCTTCTTACTGATGTGAAATTAGAGTGACATGTGCCCATTGAAACCGCTACAGCTAGTTTCTCACTGGTTACCCCTATTCCCATTCATCCTCCGCACTAACTGCAGACTGTGCGATACCAGAACTTAAAGGCATTGACTCTCCACGTGGGGATGTTTTTAGTAAAGCAGCTGGAATGTCGATCCGGAGTCCCAGGAGAGGAAAAATGAGGTGCATTTTAGAAACCTTTCCCGATCATATGGTATACCAGTCGCTGGGTTTCCCAAGCATGGTTTAGCTGTAGGAAGATTCCCTTCAACCTGGAGTGTTGGGACCCTTGGAATGAGTAGCATGAAGTATTGCATTAAAGTTTTGGCAGTTGCTCACCAAAGCTCACCAATCCTCTCATCCCCAAGTGTCCAGCCTTATGTCTTATCCAGCTGTGGGTTTACATGTGGTCAATCCAGGTTGCATCACAGCCCCTGAGCGAATTTTGTAAGAATTTTTCTCTCTTTCATTGTTTCTGCGTTTTGTTTTTAAAATTTATTTCTATAATGGGGTTTAGCTCATTTTCACTGCTGTGTTTGTGCCGCTCTGCACACACTTGATTCCCTTATGGAGATATATCAATACATGGGTTTTAAGATTCTTATTACTCAGATATATTTCTCTGCGGTGTATAGGGTGTGTTGAGGCCAGTTCATTGAGCAAGGTGTAGATCTTGTCTAATATCTATTTGGTTTATTGAACGGTATCTGTGCTAATTTCAAACTCTGGTTTTATGCATCACCCCACCTCTCCTTTCCCCTTAAGCTGACATAAGTGTGTTTTCTAAATGAGAGACACTGTTCTGTTCTGTAATTCATTTCTTGTGCAGCCATATTTACCCTCCCTCTATAAGTGATATCTTATGATATGTTTCTTTTTCTGTTTGACTTATTTCAAGTAGTATTATCGGACCTAAATCCACTCTTTATCCTTCTACTAACCTTATTACATTGATTTCATGGTGAAGAGATATTCCATTGTACATAAGTACCACATCTTCTTTATCCATTGTTCTCTTTCCTGGGATATTTAAGGTGTACTGAAGTTGAGGTTCTTGTAAACAGAGTAGCCCTAAACTGTGGTGTGCTTGTGTCTTGTTGATTTTTAGACTTCCCTAGATATACTCCCATGATTGGAAGTGTCCTATGCTCTGTAGCTCTGTTTTTTAGATGATTTAGGAACCACCATACACTTCTCCAGAGTGGCTCTCGGCAGTTCACACACTGCCCATCAGCGTATAAAGGCTCCCTCTTCTCCATGGCCTGTCCTGCATTTCTGGTTTTTACAATTTTTTAGGATGGCCCTTTTGACTGGTGGGAAATGAGACTTCTTTGTTGTGCACATTTGCATTGCTTGCTTGCTTCCTTGCCCATAAAGTGCGTATGCATTTTTTCCTGGATATAATCAGGAAAAAACGCATATGCCCTTTTGGGCCAACTGCATCATTGTCGAAATTCTGCCGCTTTTCATGTGCTTTAAAGACGAGTCCAATCTATCTCTTGAAATCTGTTTCTTGCAATTCTGTCTTGCATTCAGATCCTCTTCTTTGCCTTACCTCAACATATTTTTGGACGTTAGTTTTCATTTATAACTCTGCAGGTTTGTGAATTGCAGTGACCCTGAGCTCCATTTTTTAAGTTGCTCTTTTGTGAGCTGGCCTCAAACCCGCAGGATTGCTTCAGGCCCTACTTTGGCTCCGGCGAGGCGGGCTGAGCCTTTTTTCAATTCTTATTCTTAATGGGAAATTAGAGTGATATGTGCCCGTCCAAACCCCTACAACTATTCTCTCATTGGTTCCCCCTCTTCCCGTTCATCCTCCTCACAATTTGCAAAATGTGTGAAACAGAAGTTGAAATGTGCTGATTCTCCAAGTGGGGAGATTCTAAGTAACGTGGCTGGAATGGTGAACAGGAGCACCAGGAGAGGATAAATGAGCTGCATTTTAGACACATCTCCCGATCACATGGTGTACAGTCCTCTGGGTTTTCCATGCATGTTTTAGCTGTAGGAAGATCCCTTGAACCTGCAGATTTGGGACCCATTGAATGGGTACCAGGTAGTATTACTTTAAAGGGTGTGCATTTCCTCACCCAACCTCACATTTCTCTTAGTGCAAACAGTTTCCAGCCTTATGTCTCATCCTGCTGTGGGTCTAGATGTGTTCAATCCATGTTGCATCACCGTCCCTGAGGAAAAGTTGTAAGAGGTTTTCTCTGTCTCTCTGTCGTTTATTTTTTCAATTTATTACTATATTGGTTACAGCTGATTTTCAAAGCTCTGTTTCTTGCTGCTGTACATCCACTTGATTCACGTACAGAGAGACATCAGTAAATTCTTTTTCAGATTCTTACCAGTCGTATATATTCTTTTCCGGTGACTTGAGTGTGCTGAGTGCAGTTCTTTCAGCTACCGTGTAGGTCTTGTTGATTATCAGTTTGGTATTTGGAATGGTATCTTTGCTAATTTCAACCTCCTGGATGATGCCTCACCCCTCCCCACCTTTCCCGTTTAGCAGCCTTATGCGTGTTTTCTACATATTTGACTATGTTTTTGTTTTGTAATTTATTTCATGTGTAGCCATTTTGGATTCCACCTTTAAGTGATATCTTATGATATGTGTCTTTTTCTTTTTGAATTATGTCACTTAGAAAGATCATACGTAACTCCTCCGGAGTTGTGACAACTGGCCATATTTCATTGATTTCCAGGCTGAATAATATTCCACTCTACCTAAGTACCACATCTCTATCCATTTTTTCTCTCCAGAGACATTTAAGTTATATCCTAGTCGAGGATCTTTTAAACAGAGAGGGGGTAAACATTGGGGTGCCTGTGTCCTCTCGATTTTTGTTTTTCCCAAGATATACGCCCATGAGTGCAAGTGCCCTATGCTCTGTAGCTCATTTTTTAGATGCTTTAGTAAACACAATACACTTCTCCAGAATGGCCGTTGGCAATATACATTTCCACTATAAGTCTCACAGGGCTCCCTCTTCTCCTTGCCCTGTCCTGCATTTCTGTTGTTTACGCTTTATGAGGATGGCTCTTCTGACTGATGCGAAGTGATATCTTTTGTAGTATTGACTTCCAGTGCCCACCTGTTTGGTTGGCTAAAAAAGTGTATGCCCTTTTCTTGAATATATACAGAAAAAAACGCATACACCCTTTTTGGCCAACTGCAATGTTGGCAATGTTCAGCTCCTTTTCTTGTGCTTAATGGCGAGTCCTTTCTACCTCCTCAAATCCCTTTCCTGCCATTCTCCCTTGCTTACCAATCCTTTTCTCTGACTTTCCTCAAGACATTTTTCAGTGATGGATATTTTCAACTCTGCAGTTTCGTGAATTTTACTGCCCCTGAGTTCCATTGTTCAACTTGTGTTTATGGGAACTGGTCACAAAGCAGTGGGATTTCCTCAAGCCCTATACTGTTTCCATGGGCAACCCTAGCCTTTGGTCAATTCGTCTTCCTGATTGGAAATTAGAGTGACATGTGCCTGTCTGAACACCTAGGACTTGTCTCTCATTGTTCCTCATCCTTCCGCTTCATCCTCTGGACAAATTCCAAACTGTACGCAACAGGATGTTGACAGTGCTGACATCTCCAAGTGGGGAGACTGTTAGTAAAGGCGCTGGAGGGGTGAACCCGAGCACCAGGAGATGAGGAGATGAGATGCCTTTTCCAAACTCTTCCCGATCAGATGGTATACCATCCTCTGGGTGTGACAGACATGTTTTAGCAGTAGGAAGAGTCCCATTCATGTAAGGAGAACACCAGGGCTTTTTCAAAATCAGTGTCTCCCTGAAACCCAAACTGGGGAATTTTTTAAGCTACGGCTACACATATGTTCATTAAGGGCCTTGGGAAGTAGGCAGAGTCCAAACTTTAGATGATTGAAGTCTTCAGGGTCAGAAGCACTCACCACCAGCTTCCCTTAGGTTACACTTTAACTGTCATTGATAGATGATGTCAATAAAAATATCTATTCTTTTTCAGATTATTTCCCCTTATAGGTTATTGCAAAATGTTGAGTGTAGTTCCCTGTGCTATACAGTAGTTCCTTGTTGATGATCTATTTTATACATAGCAGTGTGTATGTGTTAATCCCAAACTGTTAATTTATCCCTCCTCCCACCTTTCCCCTTTGGTAATAATAAATTATAAGATTTTATACTTCTCAGAAATGGGGGAGCTGAAAGAGAGGTATCATTTTCAATGGAAAAGCATTTAAAACAAGATTGAAGCTTTAACCAAGATTATTAGATGTACATCCTTGGAAAGAAATCACTTCGTTTCTCTAATATTGACCTGACAAATAAGACAAACCTTTTCACTGAACTTGCTTATAATAAAGTGATGGAAATATCAAATGGAAGTGTTAGAAACATCTTATTTTACCCGAGCCTTATACACTGTTCTATGTTAACTACAGTTTGGCTCACACATCTGTTCATTGAGGTTACAATAGTCTCAATTTCTGTTACTGATCCTCCAGAGTGGACCCCAACAAGTGTCCCCCTGCCCAGTGTCATTGGGGCCAACAGATCGAGACTGAGTTTGGTTCACAAGCAAAGGAAACTTTATATTTTGATCAGAGAATGGAGAGGTGAGAGCATGCACTACCCCGTGGGCTGTGGGCTGGGCTGCTGTGTAGAGATCCTGTCAGAGTCAGTGGGAGGGAGGGGGCGGAGCTCTCGAGGGCGGGGTTGGCTGCAGCTCAGGCTCTATATCGCGGAGTCTGCACTGGGCCCCAGGAGCTGAGGTGTCGTCCCAGCCATTCTGCACTAGGAAATCTGGTCTGAAGTGCCGGGTGTGGAACCTCTGCATGCGGGACCCTAGGAGCACATGAAATTAGACAAAGCACAAAGGATAAAAAAGGTTAGACTTGACTTTATTGCCCAGATTCTATTTTTATCTCCCAGGGATTTTTAATGGGCTTTGCTGGGGACAAACCCCTCCTCTGCCTTTTGTCCCGTTCCTCATTCTTGGAGTGCTGAGGGTGCAGACCCTTCTTCTGTAACTGCTGAGTGCTGAGTTGGGAGCCCTCATACCCGGGGGCGAGGGTCAGAGCTTCTCCCCAGCAGCCTCCAGGTGACGTTGATTGTCCCCAGGCCCCCTGCCTCCCTGCTCGTCCACCTGAGCACCAGCATTGGAAGTGTTATAGATTCTAATGACCTTTAAGGGTCCAGGAAAGAGATGTGCAGAGATGCTGTGGGGGCCGGTTTCACCCCGCCCCACATTTGTTCGGCCACCTTAGGCTGACCGTTTCTGCCAGCCTAGATGCTCTGACCAGTAGTCTGCGCTTTCTTCAATTAGGCCCCTGAATTAACGTACAAACAGCACCAGGTGTCAGAGCCCTGCCCGCTCAACTCCCAGACAGTCCAGGGTCAGTGGTGATCAAGGACCATGATGGCCACTGAGTCAACAGCCTTTTGAAGTAAACAGGAGTCCAGCCGGTCTTATTGGCCACCATCATCACGGTGTCTGTAGGCTTTTCTATGGTGACAGTGTGGTATACGGTTCCCCCGCCAAGATTATTAGCTCCCCTCTGGGTGCAGTAAGTCCTGCAAGCAGTAGTCTACTCTTTTGGGACACACTCTTGTTGTTTTATGAGAGAAACTCCAGGTCAAGTGATGTTCACATGAGTCGTCATGGTGCCCTGTTGCCCCTGGTTATCTCTCTGGATGTTGGAGTTGGAGGGCCTCCTCACTCGAGGTTGGTGTGCCCACGGAGCGAACCCTGCAACTTCAGGGCATGGTTGGTGGTTAGGATCACCACGTGGGGTCCTTTTCCCTTAGGAGGGAGGTGGCCTTTTGGGCTGCTGATTTCCAGGTTTTTAGATACTGCCAGTATCTTGGCCAGATGTGGCAGTGGGCCAAACCCCTTGGTGACCGTAGTTTATCCTACCTGGATGGCATTCTTGCATTGTTCCATTTCAAGTGGTCCCAGTTTTTGCACTAATTCTCCAATGGCGATTCACCTTTCACCGGGAATGTAAAGGTCAAAGGGTTTAGCTAAATTAGGGAGTTCCAGGGCAAGGGTCTGAATTGACTGCTCTTTCCATTCTTGAAAGGCCACTTCTGGATTCTATTCAAAAGGATCATCATCTTTTCCTTTCAGTGTTTCATATAGAGGCCCAGCTAGTAGACTGTAGTTAGGGATCCAGAAGCAGCAAACCCTGGCCTCCCCAGGAACCCCTAAGCTGTCTTCTAGTTTTAGAAAGGGGTAAGGCTGCAAATGGTTTCTTCCCTTTCCTGGGATGGGCTTCTCCGACCTTCTGTGAGAATGAAGCCCAGGCAGGTCACCGCAGTCTGTGATATTTGAGCTTTTTCTTGGACAACTTCTATCCTTTATTGGCTTGGTAGTTCAGAGGCCTCCTTAGTAGGGCTGGCGATCAGAATGTCGTCTGCGTACTGAAGGAGGATTTCCTTTTCCAGAGGTAGAACTTTTAGGTCTTTAGCTAAGCTTTCCCCAAAGATGGTGTGGGAATTTTTGCACCCTTGGGGCAAGACGGCCCGGAAGTATTGTTTTAGTAGTACGTTGAGTCCTGCCACCCACAAGCCAAAATTTCTTGTGACTCTGGGACTAATGGAATACAAAAGAAGGCATCATTGAAGACTAATACAGAATACCATGTCCTGGTGGTTGGTAGAATGACCAGCAGGGTGTAGGAATTAGGAGCAGCTGGAGGTATATCCTTGGTGGCTTCACTGACTGTCCTGACATCCTTTGCCAGGTCCCCAGCAGCCCATGGGGCTCTCGTGGTCAGACCAATCCCAGAATATGGAGCTCACCTGGGCAGGTACCCCACCCCCACCCCAGCCCACGGGGCTCTTGTGGTCAGGCCCCTCCCAGGATACAGAGCTACCCTTGCAGGTACCGTGGCAGGGCTGGGCACAAAGGAACTGTGCACATAGCCCTCATTGCAGAGCACCCCCTGCTCACCTGTTGCTCAGAGCTGACACAGAGCACCTCAGAGCAGGACTTGAACTAACAAACAGCAGCTGCGACAGGTCTGTGACCCTGGGCATCACTCTGTGCAGCCTCCCTCCACCTGGTCTTCCAGAGACTTCCACTGCACCCGGGGCACCAGGCCTCTGTCTCCAACCACCACCCACCCCTCCTCTCCCTGACTCCTGGGTTCCTCTCATTAGGAGAGGGTTTTCTTGAAGTTGTCTCCCACTCATGGGCCAGATAAAATGATTAGAAAACAAGCCAAAGCTGCAGCCCCTTGTCTATCCTGACTCTCAGGAGCCCACACCTGTTCCTTGGACCTGGCCGGTTCAGCAAGTTCCATTTTCTGCAACTGTGAGCCCCTGAGGGGTGATGATTGGCTGACCTGGGCAGCCTTACCGTGCCGGCCAGCCCTCCCCAGGTGTGCCTGGGTTGAGATCAATATAAATACCACTCCAGGCAGCAAGAGCCCCTGCAGCCGTGCCTGACGCCATTTTCTCTGCCCTGTCAGCAGTCTCGGGGCTGGGCTGGTGGGAGGGAGTGAGAGGCCACGGCTTTGTGGGTGGCCCAGTGTGAGTGGGGCTCTGCTGGACTTTCTGCAGCAGTTGCCAGGCTGCCACCTGCTAAAGAAGAGGATGTGTCACCCATACCTGCTGCTGGAATTTCTCCCTGGGCAGAGGTGGGGAAGGAAAAAAGCAGTGGGGGCAGGGACAGGACGGGTATCTCAGGCAGGGAAATGGAAATCTTCCAGAAGAGCACCCAGGGCCAGGACCATCCTGGCTGGCCTGCAGGCACCAAGTCGGCCGGCATGCTGTCACTCGTGTGGCTCTATGGCCCTTCCTCTAGGCTTTCAAGTCCTTGTATATATTCAGGTGTTTTACCTGGACGGGTGGGAATAGTTCAGCAGCAACTGGCCTGGGGCTCAGCTCACGTTTACTCACAGATGCCTCGGCACGGTGCCCCAGCTTTGCAATGAGGACGCTTGTTACGTGGGGGCTGCTGGCTGAATGGGAGACGATTCCCCACCACTGACCAACTTCAGAATTGTTTACAACTGGAGCAAGTGCCCTGATACGGTTTTCCTCTGTGGAACTGGTGGGTTCTGTGTTTTTTTTCTCTTTTTCGTTTTTGGTTCAAGGTAGATTTTATTCCTCTTTTTTGTATTTACAGATATAAGCATGGAAATAATTTATTCATATAAATACATGTATGTGAAGTGAATAATTGTTTTTTCTGTTTTATTTTTTAAATTTTATTTCTTTCTAATTTTGAATTTTATTTTATATTTTTATACAGCAGGTTCTTATTGGTTATCTATTTTATACATATAAATGTATACATGCCAATCCCAGTCTCTCAACTCCTCCCACCACCACCCCCCCAACAGCTTTCCCCCCTTGTTGTCCATACGTTTGTTGTCTACATCTGTTGCTCTATTTATGCCTTGCAAAATGGTTAATCTGTACAGTTTTTCTAGGTTCCACATATATGCATGAATATACAAGATTTGTTTTTCTCTTTCTGACTTACTTCACTCTGTATGACAGTCTCTAGATCCATCGATGTCTCTACAAAACCCAATTTCATTCCTTTTCATGGCTTAGTAATATTCCATTTTATATATGTACCACAGCTTTATGCATTCGTCTGTCTGTGGGCATTTAGGTTGCTTCCATTACCTCGATATTGTAAAGAGTGAGGCAATGAACATTGCGGTGAATGTCTCTTTTTGATTTATGGTTTTGTCTGGGTATATGTCCAGAACTGGGATTGCTGTATCCTATGGTAATTCTACTGTTAGTTTCTTAAGAAACTCCATATTGTTCTCCATAGTGAATGTATCAATTTATATTTCCAACAATAGTGGAAGAGGGTTCCTTTTCTCCACACCCTTTCCAGCATTTTTTGTTTGTAGATTTTCTGATGATGCCCATTCTACCAGGTGTGAGGTGATACCTCATTGTGGAGTCCATTTCCTTGAGGAAGGGGTAGGTCTTGTCTATTACATATTTAGCTTATGGAACGCTATCTGTGCTAATTTCAAACTCTGGTTTTATGCAGCACCCCAACTCACCTTTCCCCTTAAGCAAGCATGAGTTGGTTTTCTAAACATGAGACCCTGTTCTGTTTTCTAATTCAGTTCATGTGTAGCCAAGTTCACATTCCATGTATTAGTGATACCTTAAGATGTTTCTTTTTCTGTGTGACTTTTTTCACTTAGAATCACCGTGCCTCAATCCACTCATTATGCTGGTACGGGCCTGGTGACATAGTTTTCATTGCTGAGAGGTATTCTGTTGTACGTAAGTACTGCAACTTAATTATCCATTATTTGCTCTCCGGCATATTTAACTTGTGCTACAGAAGAGGTTCCTGTAAACAGAGCCATCCCAAAGTTTGGGGTGGCTGTGTCTTTTTGATTTTAATTTCCCTAAGCTATAGGACCATAAGTAGAAGTGCCCTAGGCTCTGTTGCTTTGTTTTTCAGATGTTTCAGGAAACACCATACACTTCTCCCGAGTGCCTGTTGGCAATTTACATCCCGCCCATCAGCATAACAAGGCTCCCAGTTCTCCATGACCTGTCCTGCCTTTCTGGATTTTACACTTTTTTCAGATGGCCCTTTTGACCGGGGGGAAGTGAGACTTCATTGTAGTGCAGATTTCCTTTGCAAGCTTGCTTGGTTGGCCAAAAAGGGCGTATGCGTTTTTCCCTGAATATATTCAGGGAAAAACGCATACGCCCTTTTTGGCCAAGTGCATCATTGTTGACGTTCTGACTCTTTTCCTGTGCTTTAAATGCAATTCCAGTCTACTTCCTGAAATCGGTTTCCTGCTATTCTGCCCCGCTTTCAAGTCCTCTTGGCAGCCTTACTTCAGTATATTTTTGGACGATAGCTGTCATTTATAACTCTGCAGGTTTGTGAATTACAGTGCCCCTGAGCTCCTTTCTTCAACTCGCTTTCTTGTGAGCTGGCCGCAACACCGCAGGATTGCTTCAGGCCCTAATCTGGTTCCGGCACGGCACGCTGAGCCTTTGGTTAATTCCTCTTCCTGGTGGGAAATGAGAGTTAAATTTGCCTGTCCAGACACCTCCAGCTAGTCTCTCATTGGTTCTCCCTATTCCTGTTCATCTTCCGCAGAAATTGCAAACTGGGCCAAACAGGAGGTTAAAGGCACTGACTCTCCAAGTCGGTAGAGTATTAGTAATGCGTCTGAAATATTGCACCCGAGTAGCAGGGGACGAAAACTGAGACGTATTTGAACACGTCTCCCGATCACACGGTTGATCATACTCTGGGTTCCACATGTATGTTTTAGCTGAAGGAAGAATCCCTTAAACCTGGAGAGTTGAGACCTGTGGAATGGGTACCATGCAATATGACTTCAAAGGGGCTTCATTTGCTCACCGAACCTCTCCAATCCTATCACTGCTGCTTTTATGCCCCGGTACACATGCTTGATTCTCTTTCAGAGACATACCAATCTATAGGTTTTAAGATACTTACTAGTCAGGTACATTCTTAGGCGTTTAATATGGGGTGTTGAGTCCATTTCGTTGAGCAAGGAGTAGCTCTTGTCTATTCCGTATCTGGCTTAAGGAACTTTATCTGTGCTCATTTCAATCTCTGGTTTTATGCAGCACCCCAACTAACCTTTCCCCTTAAGCAAGCATAAGTTGGTTTTCTACATTTGAGACCCTGTTCTGTTTTGTAATCCAGTTCTTGTGTAGCCAAGTTTACATTCAGTGTATTAGTGATATCTTATGATGTTTCTTTTCCTGTGTGACTTATTTCAGTTAGAATCATCATACCTGAATACACTCATTATGCTGCTATGGGCCTGATGACATAGATTTCATTGCTGAGTGATATTGCATTGTACGTAAGTACCACAACTTCTTTATCCATTTTTCGCTTTCTGCGATATTGAACTTGTACCGTAAACGAGGTTCTTGTAAACAGAGCCATCCCAAAGTTTGGGGTGGCTGTGTCTTTTTGATTTTAATTTCCCTAAGCTATAGGACCATAAGTGGAAGTGCCCTAGGCTCTGTTGCTTTGTTTTTTAGATGTTTCAGGAAACACCATACACTTCTCCTGAGTGGCTGTTGGCAATTTACATCCCGCCCATCAGCATAACAAGGCTCCCAGTTCTCCATGGCCTGTCCTGCCTTTCTGGATTTTACACTTTTTTCAGATGGCCCTTTTGACCGGGGGGAAGTGAGACTTCATTGTAGTGCAGATTTCCTTTGCAAGCTTGCTTGGTTGGCCAAAAAGGGCGTATGCGTTTTTTCCTGAATATATTCAGGATAAAACGCATATGCCCTTTTTGGCCAAGTGCATCATTGTCGACGTTCTGCCTCTTTTCCTATGCTTTAAAAGCAATTCCAGTCTACCTCCTGAAATCGGTTTCCTGCAATTCTGCCTTGCTCTCAATGCCTCTTCATAGCCTTACCCCAATATATTTTTTGAAAATAGTTGGCCTGTATAACTCTGCAGGTTTTTGAATTGCAGTGGCCCTTAGCTCCATTTTTCAGCTCTTATTTTTGTGATCTTGCCTCATAACCAGAGGATTCCTTCAGGCCCTATTCTTCTTCTGGGGCACCTTGCTCTGCCTTTGGTTTATTCTTCTTACTGATGTCAAATTAGAGTGACATGTGCCCATTGAAACCGCTACAGCTAGTTTCTCACTGGTTCCCCCTATTCCCATTCATCTTCCGCACAAACTGCAGACTGTGAGATACCAGAACTTAAAGGCATTGACTCTCCATGTGGGGATATTGTTAGTAAAGTGGCTGGAATGTCGATCCGGAGCCCCAGGAGTGGAAAAATGAGGTGTGTTTTAGAAACCTTTCCCCATCATATGGTATACCAGTCACTGGGTTTCCCAAGCATGGTTTAGCTGCAGGAAGATTCCCTTCAACCTGGGGTGTTGGGACCCTTGGAATGAGTAGCATGAAGTATTGCATTAAACTTTTGGCAGTTGCTCACCAAAGCTCACCAATCCTCTCATCCCCAAGTGTCCAGCCTTATGTCTTATCCAGCTGTGGGTTTATATGTGTTCAATCCAGGTTGCATCACAGCCCCTGAGCAAATTTTGTAAGAATTTTTCTCTCTTTCATTGTTTCTGAGTTTTGTTTTTAAAATTTATTTCTATAATGGGGTTTAGCTCATTTTCACTGCTGTGTTTGTGCCGCTCTGCACACACTTGATTCCCTTATGGAGATATATCAATACATGGGTTTTAAGATTCTTATTACTCAGATATATTTCTCTGCGGTGTATAGGGTGTGTTGAGGCCAGTTCATTGAGCAAGGTGTAGATCTTGTCTAATATCTATTTGGTTTATTGAACAGTATCTGTGCTAATTTCAAACTCTGGTTTTATGCATCACCCCACCTCTCCTTTCCCCTTAAGCTGACATAAGTGTGTTTTCTAAATGTGAGACACTGTTCTGTTCTGTAATTCATTTCTTGTGCAGCCATATTTACCCTCCCTCTATAAGTGATATCTTATGATATGTTTCTTTTTCTGTTTGACTTATTTCAAGTAGTATTATCGGACCTAAATCCACTCTTTATCCTTCTACTAACCTTATTACATTGATTTCATGGTGAAGAGATATTCCATTGTACATAAGTACCACATCTTCTTTATCCATTGTTCTCTTTCCTGGGATATTTAAGGTGTACTGAAGTTGAGGTTCTTGTAAACAGTGTAGCCCTTAAATGTGGTGTGCTGTGTCTTGTTGATTTTTAGACTTCCCTAGATATACTCCCATGATTGGAAGTGTCCTATGCTCTGTAGCTCTGTTTTTTAGATGATTTAGGAACCACCATACACTTCTCCAGAGTGGCTCTCGGCAGTTCACACACTGCCCATCAGCGTATAAAGGCTCCCTCTTCTCCATGGCCTGTCCTGCATTTCTGGTTTTTACAATTTTTTAGGATGGCCCTTTTGACCGGTGGGAAATGAGACTTCTTTGTTGTGCACATTTGCATTGCTTGCTTGCTTCCTTGCCCATAAAGTGCGTATGCGTTTTTTCCTGGATATAATCAGGAAAAAACGCATACGCCCTTTTGGGCCAACTGCATCATTGTCGAAATTCTGCCGCTTTTCATGTGCTTTAAAGACGAGTCCAATCTATCTCTTGTAATCTGTTTCTTGCAATTCTGTCTTGCATTCAGATCCTCTTGTTTGCCTTACCTCAACATATTTTTGGACGTTAGTTTTCATTTATAACTCTGCAGGTTTGTGAATTGCAGTGACCCTGAGCTCCATTTTTTAAGTTGCTCTTTTGTGAGCTGGCCTCAAACCCGCAGGATTGCTTCAGGCCCTATTTTGGCTCCGGCGAGGCGGGCTGAGCCTTTTTTCAATTCTTATTCTTAATGGGAAATTAGAGTGATATGTGCCCGTCCAAACCCCTACAACTATTCTCTCATTGGTTCCCCCTCTTCCCGTTCATCCTCCTCACAATTTGCAAAATGTGTGAAACAGAAGTTGAAATGTGCTGATTCTCCAAGTGGGGAGATTCTAAGTAACGTGGCTGGAATGGTGAACAGGAGCACCAGGAGAGGATAAATGAGCTGCATTTTAGACACATCTCCCGATCACATGGTGTACAGTCCTCTGGGTTTTCCATGCATGTTTTAGCTGTAGGAAGATCCCTTGAACCTGCAGATTTGGGACCCATTGAATGGGTACCAGGTAGTATTACTTTAAAGGGTGTGCATTTCCTCACCCAACCTCACATTTCTCTTAGTGCAAACAGTTTCCAGCCTTATGTCTCATCCTGCTGTGGGTCTAGATGTGTTCAATCCATGTTGCATCACCGTCCCTGAGGAAAAGTTGTAAGAGGTTTTCTCTGTCTCTCTGTCGTTTATTTTTTTCAATTTATTACTATATTGGTTACAGCTGATTTTCAAAGCTCTGTTTCTTGCTGCTGTACATCCACTTGATTCACGTACAGAGAGACATCAGTAAATTCTTTTTCAGATTCTTACCAGTCGTATATATTCTTTTCCGGTGACTTGAGTGTGCTGAGTGCAGTTCTTTCAGCTACCGTGTAGGTCTTGTTGATTATCAGTTTGGTATTTGGAATGGTATCTTTGCTAATTTCAACCTCCTGGATGATGCCTCACCCCTCCCCACCTTTCCCGTTTAGCAGCCTTATGCGTGTTTTCTACATATTTGACTATGTTTTTGTTTTGTAATTTATTTCATGTGTAGCCATTTTGGATTCCACCTTTAAGTGATATCTTATGATATGTGTCTTTTTCTTTTTGAATTATGTCACTTAGAAAGATCATACGTAACTCCTCCGGAGTTGTGACAACTGGCCATATTTCATTGATTTCCAGGCTGAATAATATTCCACTCTACCTAAGTACCACATCTCTATCCATTTTTTCTCTCCAGAGACATTTAAGTTATATCCTAGTCGAGGATCTTTTAAACAGAGAGGGGGTAAACATTGGGGTGCCTGTGTCCTCTCGATTTTTGTTTTTCCCAAGATATACGCCCATGAGTGCAAGTGCCCTATGCTCTGTAGCTCATTTTTTAGATGCTTTAGTAAACACAATACACTTCTCCAGAATGGCCGTTGGCAATATACATTTCCACTATAAGTCTCACAGGGCTCCCTCTTCTCCTTGCCCTGTCCTGCATTTCTGTTGTTTACGCTTTATGAGGATGGCTCTTCTGACTGATGCGAAGTGATATCTTTTGTAGTATTGACTTCCAGTGCCCACCTGTTTGGTTGGCTAAAAAAGTGTATGCCCTTTTCTTGAATATATACAGAAAAAAACGCATACACCCTTTTTGGCCAACTGCAATGTTGGCAATGTTCAGCTCCTTTTCTTGTGCTTAATGGCGAGTCCTTTCTACCTCCTCAAATCCCTTTCCTGCCATTCTCCCTTGCTTACAAGTCCTTTTCTCTGACTTTCCTCAAGACATTTTTCAGTGATGGATATTTTCAACTCTGCAGTTTCGTGAATTTTACTGCCCCTGAGTTCCATTGTTCAACTTGTGTTTATGGGAACTGGCCACAAAGCAGCGGGATTTCCTCAAGCCCTATACTGTTTCCATGGGCAACCCTAGCCTTTGGTCAATTCGTCTTCCTGATTGGAAATTAGAGTGACATGTGCCTGTCTGAACACCTAGGACTTGTCTCTCATTGTTCCTCATCCTTCCGCTTCATCCTCTGGACAAATTCCAAACTGTATGCAACAGGATGTTGACAGTGCTGACCTGTCCAAGTGGGGAGACTGTTAGTAAAGACGCTGGAGGGGTGAACCCGAGCACCAGGAGATGAGGAGATGAGATGCCTTTTCCAAACTCTTCCCGATCAGACGGTATACCATCCTCTGGGTGTGACAGACATGTTTTAGCAGTAGGAAGAGTCCCATTCATGTAAGGAGAACACCAGGGCTTTTTCAAAATCAGTGTCTCCCCGAAACCCAAACTGGGGAATTTTTTAAGCTACGGCTACACATATGTTCATTGAGGGCCTTGGGAAGTAGGCAGAGTCCAAACTTTAGATGATTGAAGTCTTCAGGGTCAGAAGCACTCACCACCAGCTTCCCTTAGGTTACACCTTAACTGTCATTGATAGATGATGTCAATAAAAATATCTATTCTTTTTCAGATTATTTCCCCTTATAGGTTATTGCAAAATGTTGAGTGTAGTTCCCTGTGCTATACAGTAGTTCCTTGTTGATGATCTATTTTATACATAGCAGTGTGTATGTGTTAATCCCAAACTGTTAATTTATCCCTCCTCCCACCTTTCCCCTTTGGTAATAATAAATTATAAGATTTTATACTTCTCAGAAATGGGGGAGCTGAAAGAGAGGTATCATTTTCAATGGAAAAGCATTTAAAACAAGATTGAAGCTTTAACCAAGATTATTAGATGTACATCCTTGGAAAGAAATCACTTCGTTTCTCTAATATTGACCTGACAAATAAGACAAACCTTTTCACTGAACTTGCTTATAATAAAGTGATGGAAATATCAAATGGAAGTGTTAGAAACATCTTATTTTACCCGAGCATTATACACTGTTCTATGTTAACTACAGTTTGGCTCACACATCTGTTCATTGAGGTTACAATAGTCTCAATTTCTGTTACTGATCCTCCAGAGTGGACCCCGACAAGTGTCCCCCTGCCCAGTGTCATTGGGGCCAACAGATCGAGACTGAGTTTGGTTCACAAGCAAAGGAAACTTTATATTTTGATCAGAGAATGGAGAGGTGAGAGCATGCACTACCCCGTGGGCTGTGGGCTGGGCTGCTGTGTAGAGATCCTGTCAGAGTCAGTGGGAGGGAGGGGGCGGAGCTCTCAAGGGCCGGGTTGGCTGCAGCTCAGGCTCTATATCGCGGAGTCTGCACTGGGCCCCAGGACCTGAGGTGTCGTCCCAGCCATTCTGCATTAGGAAATCTGGTCTGAAGTGCCAGGTGTGGAACCTCTGCATGCAGGACCCTAGGAGCACATGAAATTAGACAAAGCACAAAGGATAAAAAAGGTTAGACTTGACTTTATTGCCCAGATTCTATTTTTATCTCCCAGGGATTTATAATGGGCTTTACTGGGGACAAACCCCTCCTCTGCCTTTTGTCCCGTTCCTCATTCTTGGAGTGCTGAGGGTGCAGACCCTTCTTCTGTAACTGCTGAGTGCTGAGTTGGGAGCCCTCATACCCGGGGGCGAGGGTCAGAGCTTCTCCCCAGCAGCCTCCAGGTGACGTTGATTGTCCCCAGGCCCCCTGCCTCCCTGCTCGTCCACCTGAGCACCAGCATTGGAAGTGTTATAGATTCTAATGACCTTTAAGGGTCCAGGAAAGAGATGTGCAGAGATGCTGTGGGGGCCGGTTTCACCCCGCCCCACATTTGTTCGGCCACCTTAGGCTGACCGTTTCTGCCAGCCTAGATGCTCTGACCAGTAGTCTGCGCTTTCTTCAATTAGGCCCCTGAATTAACGTACAAACAGCACCAGGTGTCAGAGCCCTGCCCGCTCAACTCCCAGACAGTCCAGGGTCAGTGGTGATCAAGGACCATGATGGCCACTGAGTCAACAGCCTTTTGAAGTAAACAGGAGTCCAGCCGGTCTTATTGGCCACCATCATCACGGTGTCTGTAGGCTTTTCTATGGTGACAGTGTGGTATACGGTTCCCCCGCCAAGATTATTAGCTCCCCTCTGGGTGCAGTAAGTCCTGCAAGCAGTAGTCTACTCTTTTGGGACACACTCTTGTTGTTTTATGAGAGAAACTCCAGGTCAAGTGATGTTCACATGAGTCGTCATGGTGCCCTGTTGCCCCCGGTTATCTCTCTGGATGTTGGAGTTGGAGGGCCTCCTCACTCGAGGTTGGTGTGCCCACGGAGCGAACCCTGCAACTTCAGGGCATGGTTGGTGGTTAGGATCACCACGTGGGGTCCTTTTCCCTTAGGAGGGAGGTGGCCTTTTGGGCTGCTGATTTCCAGGTTTTTAGATACTGCCAGTATCTTGGCCAGATGTGGCAGTGGGCCAAACCCCTTGGTGACCGTAGTTTATCCTACCTGGATGGCATTCTTGCATTGTTCCATTTCAAGTGGTCCCAGTTTTTGCACTAATTCTCCAATGGCGATTCACCTTTCACCGGGAATGTAAAGGTCAAAGGGTTTAGCTAAATTAGGGAGTTCCAGGGCAAGGGTCTGAATTGAGTGCTCTTTCCATTCTTGAAAGGCCACTTCTGGATTCTATTCAAAAGGATCATCATCTTTTCCTTTCAGTGTTTCATATAGAGGCCCAGCTAGTAGACTGTAGTTAGGGATCCAGAAGCAGCAAACCCTGGCCTCCCCAGGAACCCCTAAGCTGTCTTCTAGTTTTAGAAAGGGGTAAGGCTGCAAATGGTTTCTTCCCTTTCCTGGGATGGGCTTCTCCGACCTTCTGTGAGAATGAAGCCCAGGCAGGTCACCGCAGTCTGTGATATTTGAGCTTTTTCTTGGACAACTTCTATTTTTTATTGGCTTGGTAGTTCAGAGGCCTCCTTAGTAGGGCTGGCGATCAGAATGTCGTCTGCGTACTGAAGGAGGATTTCCTTTTCCAGAGGTAGAACTTTTAGGTCTTTAGCTAAGCTTTCCCCAAAGATGGTGTGGGAATTTTTGCACCCTTGGGGCAAGACGGCCCGGAAGTATTGTTTTAGTTGTATGTTGAGTCCTGCCACCCACAAGCCAAAATTTCTTGTGACTCTGGGACTAATGGAATACAAAAGAAGGCATCATTGAAGACTAATACAGAATACCATGTCCTGGTGGTTGGTAGAATGACCAGCAGGGTGTAGGAATTAGGAGCAGCTGGAGGTATATCCTCGGTGGCTTCACTGACTGTCCTGACATCCTTTACCAGGTCCCCAGCAGCCCATGGGGCTCTCGTGGTCAGACCAATCCCAGAATATGGAGCTCACCTGGGCAGGTACCCCACCCCCACCCCAGCCCACGGGGCTCTTGTGGTCAGGCCCCTCCCAGGATACAGAGCTACCCTTGCAGGTACCGTGGCAGGGCTGGGCACACAGGAACTGTGCACATAGCCCTCATTGCAGAGCACCCCCAGCTCACCTGTTGCTCAGAGCTGACACAGAGCACCTCAGAGCAGGACTTGAACTAACAAACAGCAGCTGCGACAGGTCTGTGACCCTGGGCATCTCTCTGTGCAGCCTCCCTCCACCTGTCTTCCAGAGACTTCCACTGCACCCGGGGCACCAGGCCTCTGTCTCCAACCACCACCCACCCCTCCTCTCCCTGACTCCTGGGTTCCTCTCATTAGGAGAGGGTTTTCTTGAAGTTGTCTCCCACTCATGGGCCAGATAAAATGATTAGAAAACAAGCCAAAGCTGCAGCCCCTTGTCTATCCTGACTCTCAGGAGCCCACACCTGTTCC
Organism: Orcinus orca; assembly: GCF_937001465.1. Lineage (NCBI taxonomy): Eukaryota > Metazoa > Chordata > Mammalia > Artiodactyla > Delphinidae > Orcinus > Orcinus orca. Next base: position 88,359 of record NW_026043771.1, read on the forward strand.
TTGGACCTGGCCGGTTCAGCAAGTTCCATTTTCTGCAACTGTGAGCCCCTGAGGGGTGATGATTGGCTGACCTGGGCAGCCTTACCGTGCCGGCCAGCCCTCCCCAGGTGTGCCTGGGTTGAGATCAATATAAATACCACTCCAGGCAGCAAGAGCCCCTGCAGCCGTGCCTGACGCCATTTTCTCTGCCCTGTCAGCAGTCTCGGGGCTGGGCTGGTGGGAGGGAGTGAGAGGCCACGGCTTTGTGGGTGGCCCAGTGTGAGTGGGGCTCTGCTGGACTTTCTGCAGCAGTTGCCAGGCTGCCACCTGCTAAAGAAGAGGATGTGTCACCCATACCTGCTGCTGGAATTTCTCCCTGGGCAGAGGTGGGGAAGGAAAAAAGCAGTGGGGGCAGGGACAGGACGGGTATCTCAGGCAGGGAAATGGAAATCTTCCAGAAGAGCACCCAGGGCCAGGACCATCCTGGCTGGCCTGCAGGCACCAAGTCGGCCGGCATGCTGTCACTCGTGTGGCTCTATGGCCCTTCCTCTAGGCTTTCAAGTCCTTGTATATATTCAGGTGTTTTACCTGGACGGGTGGGAATAGTTCAGCAGCAACTGGCCTGGGGCTCAGCTCACGTTTACTCACAGATGCCTCGGCACGGTGCCCCAGCTTTGCAATGAGGACGCTTGTTACGTGGGGGCTGCTGGCTGAATGGGAGACGATTCCCCACCACTGACCAACTTCAGAATTGTTTACAACTGGAGCAAGTGCCCTGATACGGTTTTCCTCTGTGGAACTGGTGGGTTCTGTGTTTTTTTTCTCTTTTTCGTTTTTGGTTCAAGGTAGATTTTATTCCTCTTTTTTGTATTTACAGATATAAGCATGGAAATAATTTATTCATATAAATACATGTATGTGAAGTGAATAATTGTTTTTTCTGTTTTATTTTTTAAATTTTATTTCTTTCTAATTTTGAATTTTATTTTATATTTTTATACAGCAGGTTCTTATTGGTTATCTATTTTATACATATAAATGTATACATGCCAATCCCAGTCTCTCAACTCCTCCCACCACCACCCCCCCAACAGCTTTCCCCCCTTGTTGTCCATACGTTTGTTGTCTACATCTGTTGCTCTATTTATGCCTTGCAAAATGGTTAATCTGTACAGTTTTTCTAGGTTCCACATATATGCATGAATATACAAGATTTGTTTTTCTCTTTCTGACTTACTTCACTCTGTATGACAGTCTCTAGATCCATCGATGTCTCTACAAAACCCAATTTCATTCCTTTTCATGGCTTAGTAATATTCCATTTTATATATGTACCACAGCTTTATGCATTCGTCTGTCTGTGGGCATTTAGGTTGCTTCCATTACCTCGATATTGTAAAGAGTGAGGCAATGAACATTGCGGTGAATGTCTCTTTTTGATTTATGGTTTTGTCTGGGTATATGTCCAGAACTGGGATTGCTGTATCCTATGGTAATTCTACTGTTAGTTTCTTAAGAAACTCCATATTGTTCTCCATAGTGAATGTATCAATTTATATTTCCAACAATAGTGGAAGAGGGTTCCTTTTCTCCACACCCTTTCCAGCATTTTTTGTTTGTAGATTTTCTGATGATGCCCATTCTACCAGGTGTGAGGTGATACCTCATTGTGGAGTCCATTTCCTTGAGGAAGGGGTAGGTCTTGTCTATTACATATTTAGCTTATGGAACGCTATCTGTGCTAATTTCAAACTCTGGTTTTATGCAGCACCCCAACTCACCTTTCCCCTTAAGCAAGCATGAGTTGGTTTTCTAAACATGAGACCCTGTTCTGTTTTCTAATTCAGTTCATGTGTAGCCAAGTTCACATTCCATGTATTAGTGATACCTTAAGATGTTTCTTTTTCTGTGTGACTTTTTTCACTTAGAATCACCGTGCCTCAATCCACTCATTATGCTGGTACGGGCCTGGTGACATAGTTTTCATTGCTGAGAGGTATTCTGTTGTACGTAAGTACTGCAACTTAATTATCCATTATTTGCTCTCCGGCATATTTAACTTGTGCTACAGAAGAGGTTCCTGTAAACAGAGCCATCCCAAAGTTTGGGGTGGCTGTGTCTTTTTGATTTTAATTTCCCTAAGCTATAGGACCATAAGTAGAAGTGCCCTAGGCTCTGTTGCTTTGTTTTTCAGATGTTTCAGGAAACACCATACACTTCTCCCGAGTGCCTGTTGGCAATTTACATCCCGCCCATCAGCATAACAAGGCTCCCAGTTCTCCATGACCTGTCCTGCCTTTCTGGATTTTACACTTTTTTCAGATGGCCCTTTTGACCGGGGGGAAGTGAGACTTCATTGTAGTGCAGATTTCCTTTGCAAGCTTGCTTGGTTGGCCAAAAAGGGCGTATGCGTTTTTCCCTGAATATATTCAGGGAAAAACGCATACGCCCTTTTTGGCCAAGTGCATCATTGTTGACGTTCTGACTCTTTTCCTGTGCTTTAAATGCAATTCCAGTCTACTTCCTGAAATCGGTTTCCTGCTATTCTGCCCCGCTTTCAAGTCCTCTTGGCAGCCTTACTTCAGTATATTTTTGGACGATAGCTGTCATTTATAACTCTGCAGGTTTGTGAATTACAGTGCCCCTGAGCTCCTTTCTTCAACTCGCTTTCTTGTGAGCTGGCCGCAACACCGCAGGATTGCTTCAGGCCCTAATCTGGTTCCGGCACGGCACGCTGAGCCTTTGGTTAATTCCTCTTCCTGGTGGGAAATGAGAGTTAAATTTGCCTGTCCAGACACCTCCAGCTAGTCTCTCATTGGTTCTCCCTATTCCTGTTCATCTTCCGCAGAAATTGCAAACTGGGCCAAACAGGAGGTTAAAGGCACTGACTCTCCAAGTCGGTAGAGTATTAGTAATGCGTCTGAAATATTGCACCCGAGTAGCAGGGGACGAAAACTGAGACGTATTTGAACACGTCTCCCGATCACACGGTTGATCATACTCTGGGTTCCACATGTATGTTTTAGCTGAAGGAAGAATCCCTTAAACCTGGAGAGTTGAGACCTGTGGAATGGGTACCATGCAATATGACTTCAAAGGGGCTTCATTTGCTCACCGAACCTCTCCAATCCTATCACTGCTGCTTTTATGCCCCGGTACACATGCTTGATTCTCTTTCAGAGACATACCAATCTATAGGTTTTAAGATACTTACTAGTCAGGTACATTCTTAGGCGTTTAATATGGGGTGTTGAGTCCATTTCACTGAGCAAGGAGTAGCTCTTGTCTATTCCATATTTGGCTTAAGGAACTTTATCTGTGCTCATTTCAATCTCTGGTTTTATGTAGCACCCCAACTCACCTTTCCCGTTAAGCAAGCAAGAGTTGGTTTTCTATATTTGAGACCCTGTTCTGTCTTGTAATTAAGTTCCTGTGTAGCCAAGATTACATTCCGTGTATTAGTGATATATTATGATTTTTCTTTTTCTGTGTGACTTATTTCAGTTAGAATCATCATAACTGAATCCACTCATTATGCTGCTAAGGGCCTGATGACATAGATTTCATTGCTGAGTGATATTGCATTGTCCGTAAGTACCACAACTTCTTTATCCATTTTTCACTTTCTGCGATATTGAACTTGTACCGTAAACAAGGTTCTTGTAAACAGAGCGGTCCCAAACTTTGGGGTGGCCGTGTCTTTTCATTTTAATTTCCCTAAGCTATAGGACCATAAGTGGAAGTGCCCTAGGCTATGTTGCTTTGTTTTTTAGATGTTTCAGGAAACACCATACACTTCTCCCGAGTGGCTGTTGGCAATTTACATCCCGCCCATCAGCATAACAAGGCTCCCAGTTCTCCATGGCCTGTCCTGCCTTTCTGGATTTTACACTTTTTTCAGATGGCCCTTTTGACCGGGGGGAAGTGAGACTTCATTGTAGTGCAGATTTCCTTTGCAAGCTTGCTTGGTTGGCCAAAAAGGGCGTATGCGTTTTTTCCTGAATATATTGAGGAAAAAATGCATACGCCCTTTTTGGCCAAGTGCCTCATTGTCGACGTTCTGCCTCTTTTCCTATGCTTTAAATGCAATTCCAGTCTACCTCCTGAAATCGGTTACCTGCAATTCTGCCCTGCATTCAAGTCCTCTTGGCAACCTTACTTCAGTATATATTTGGATGATAGCTGTCATTTATAACTCTGCAGGTTTGTGAATTACAGTGCCCCTGAGTTCCTTTCTTCAACTCACTTTCTTGTGAGCTGGCAACAACACCGCAGGATTGCTTCAGGACCTAATCTGGTTCCGGCACGGCACGCTGAGCCTTTGGTTAATTCCACTTCCTGGTGGGAAATGAGAGTTAAATTTGCCCATATAGTCACCTCCAGCTAGTCTCTCATTGGTTCTCCCTTTTCCTGTTCATCTTCTGCAGAAATTGCAAACTGGGCCAAACAGGAGGTTAAAGGCACTGACTCTCCAAGTCGGGAGAGTGTTAGTAAAGCATCTGGAATGTTGCACCCGAGTAACAGGGGACGAGAACTGAGACATATTTAAACACGTCTCCCGATCACACGGTTGATCATACTCTGGGTTCCACATGCATGTTTTAGCTGAAGGAAGAATCCCTTAAACCTGGAGAGTTGAGACCCGTGGAATGGGTACCATGAAATATGACTTCAAAGGGTCTTCATTTGCTCAGTGAACCTCTCCAATCCTATCACTGCTGCGTTTATGCCCCTGTACACACGCTTGATTCTCTTTCGGAGACATAGCAATCCATAGGTTTTAAGATACTTACTAGTCAGGTACATTCTTAGGCGTTTAATATGGGGTGTTGAGTCCATTTCGTTGAGCAAGGAGTAGCTCTTGTCTATTCCATATTTGGCTTAAGGAACTTTATCTGTGCTCATTTCAATCTCTGGTTTTATGCAGCACCCCAACTCACCTTTGCCCTTAAGCAAGCATAAGTTGGTTTTCTACATTTGAGACCCTGTTCTGTTTTGTAATCCAGTTCCTGTGTAGCCAAGATTACATTCCGTGTATTAGTGATGTCTGATGATATTTCTATTTCTGTGTGACTTATTTCAGTTAGAATCATCATACCTGAATCCATTGATTATGCTGCTATGGGCCTGATGACATAGATTTCATTCCTGAGTGATATTGCATTGTACGTAAGTACCACAACTTCTTTATCCATTTTTCACTTTCTGCGATATTGAACTTGTACCGTAAACGAGGTTCTTGTAAACAGAGCCATCCCAAACTTTGGGGTGGCTGTGTCTTTTTTATTTTAATTTCCCTAAGCTATAGGACCATAAGTGGAAGTGCCCTAGGCTCTGTTGCTTTGTTTTTTAGATGTTTCAGGAAACACCATACACTTCTCCCGAGTGGCTGTTGGCAATTTACATCCCGCCCATCAGCATAACAAGGCTCCCAGTTCTCCATGGCCTGTCCTGCCTTTCTGGATTTTACACTTTTTTCAGATGGCCCTTTTGACCGGGGGGAAGTGAGACTTCATTGTAGTGCAGATTTCCTTTGCAACCTTGCTTGGTTGGCCAAAAAGGGCGTATGCGTTTTTCCCTGAATATATTCAGGAAAAAACGCATACGCCCTCTTTGGCCAAGTGCATCATTGTCGACGTTCTGCCTCTTTTCCTATGCTTTAAATGCAATTCCAGTCTACCTCCTGAAATCGGTTTCCTGCAATTCTGCCCCGCTTTCAAGTCCTCTTGGCAGCCTTACTTCAGTATATTTTTGGACGATAGCTGTCATTTATAACTCTGCAGGTTTGTGAATTACAGTGCCCCTGAGCTCCTTTCTTCAACTCGATTTCTTGTGAGCTGGCCGCAACACCACAGGATTGCGTCAGGCCCTAATCTGGTTCCGGCACGGCACGCTGTGCCTTTGGTTAATTCTACTTCCTGGTGGGATATGAGAGTTAAATTTGCCCGTCCTGTCACGTCCAGCTAGTCTCTCATTGGTTCTCCCTATTCCTGTTCATCTTCCACAAAAATTGCAAACTGGGCCAAACAGGAGGTTAAAGGCACTGACTCTCCAAGTCGGGAGAGTGTTAGTAAAGCGTCTGGAATGTTGCACCCGAGTACCAGGGGACGAGAACTGAGACATATTTGAACACGTCTCCCGATCACACGGTTGATCATACTCTGGGTTCCACATGCATGTTTTAGCTGAAGGAAGAATCCCTTAAACCTGGAGAGTTGAGACCCATGGAATGGGTACCATGCAATATGACTTCAAAGGGTGTGCATTTGCTCACCGAACCTCTCCAATCCTATCACTGCTGCGTTTATGCTCCTGTGCACATGCTTGGTTCTCTTTTGGAGACATAGCATTCCATAGGTTTTAAGATATTTACTAGTCAGGTACATTCTTAGGCATTTAATATGGGGTGTTGAGTCCATTTTGTTGAGCAAGGAGTAGCTCTTGTCTATTCCATATTTGGCTTAAGGAACTTTATCTGTGCTCATTTCAATCTCTGGTTTTATGCAGCACCCCAACTCACCTTTCCCCTTAAGCAAGCATAAGTTGGTTTTCTAAATTTGATACCCTGTTCTGTTTTGTAATCCAGTTCCTGTGTAGCCAAGTTTACATTCCGTGTATTAGTGATATCTTATGATGTTTCTTTTTCTGTGTGACTTATTTCAGTTAGAACCATCATACCTGAATCCACTCATTATGATGCTACGGGCCTGTTGACATAGATTTAATTGCTGAGTGATATTGCATTGTACGTAAGTACCACAACTTCTTTATCCATTTTCCACTTTCTGCGATATTGAACTTGTACCGTAAACGAGGTTCTTGTAAACAGAGCCGTCCCAAACTTTGGGGTGGCTGTGTCTTTTTGAGTTTAATTTCCCTAAGCTATAGGACCATAAGTGGAAGTGCCCTAGGCTCTGTTGCTTTGTTTTTTAGATGTTTCAGGAAACACCATACACTTCTCCCCAGTGGCTGTTGGCAATTTACATCCCGCCCATCAGCATAACAAGGCTCCCAGTTCTCCATGGCCTGTCCTGCCTTTTTGGATTTTACACATTTTTCAGATGGCCCTTTTGACCGGGGGGAAGTGAGACTTCATTGTAGTGCAGATTTCCTTTGCAAGCTTGCTTGGTTGGCCAAAAAGGGCGTATGCGTTTTTTCCTTAATATATTCAGGAAAAAACTCATACGCCCTTTTCGGCCAAGTGCATCATTGTCGACGTTCTGCCTCTTTTCCTATGCTTTAAATGCAATTCCAGTCTACCTCCTGAAATCGGTTTCCTGCAATTCTGCCCCGCTTTCAAGTCCTCTTGGCAGCCTTACTTCAGTATATTTTTGGACGATAGCTGTCATTTATAACTCTGCAGGTTTGTGAATTACAGTGCCCCTGAGCTCCTTTCTTCAACTCGCTTTCTTGTGAGTGGCCGCAACACCGCAGGATTGCTTCAGACCCTAATCTGGTTCCGGCACGGCACGCTGAGCCTTTGGTTAATTCCTCTTCCTGGTGGGAAATGAGAGTTAAATTTGCCCGTCCAGTCACCTCCAGCTAGTCTCTCATTGGTTCTCCCTATTCCTGTTCATCTTCCGCAGAAATTGCAAACTGGGCCAAACAGGAGGTTAAAGGCACTGACTCTCCAAGTCGCGAGAGTGTTAGTAAAGCTTCTGGAATGTTGCACCCAAGTACCAGGGGTCGAAAACTGAGACATATTGGAACACGTCTCCCGATCACACGGTTGATCATACTCTGGGTTCCACATGCATGTTTTAGCTGAAGGAAGAATCCCTTAAACCTGGAGAGTTGAGACCCGTGGAATGAGTACCATGCAATATGACTTCAAAGGGTCTTCATTTGCTCACCGAACCTCTCCAATCCTATCACTGCTGCGTTTATGCCCCTGTACAAACGCTTGATTCTCTTTCAGAGACATAGCAATCCATAGGTTTTAAGATACTTACTAGTCAGGTACATTCTTAGGGGTTTAATATGGGGTGTTGAGTCCATTTAGTTGAGCAATGAGTAGCTCTTGTCTATTCCATATTTGGCTTAAGGAACTTTATCTGTGCTCATTTCAATCTCTGGTTTTATGCAGCACCCCAACTCACGTTTCCCTTTAAGCAAGCATGTTGGTTTGATAAATTTGAGACCCTCTTCTGTTTTGTAATCCAGGTCCTCTGTAGCCAAGTTTACATACCGTGTATTAGTGATATCTTATGATGTTTCTTTTTCTGTGTGACTTATTTCAGTTAGAATCATCATACCTGAATCCACTCATTATGCTGCTATGGGCCTGATGACATAGATTTCATTGCTGAGTGATATTGCATTGTACGTAAGTACCACAACTTCTTTATCCATTTTTCCCTTTCTACGATATTGAACTTGTAACATAAACGAGGTTCTTGTAAACAGAGCCGTCCCAAACTTTGGGGCGTCTGTGTCTTTTTGATTTTAATTTCCCTAAGCTATAGGACCATAAGTGGAAGTGCCCTAGGCTCTGTTGCTTTGTTTTTTAGATGTTTCAGGAAACACCATACACTTCTCCCGAGTGGCTGTTGGCAATTTACATCCCGCCCATCAGCATAACAAGGCTCCCAGTTCTCCATGGCCTGTCCTGCCTTTCTGGATTTTACACTTTTTTCAGATGGCCCTTTTGACCGGGGGGAAGTGAGACTTCATTGTAGTGCAGATTTCCTTTGCAAGCTTGCTTGGTTGGCCAAAAAGGGCGTATGCGTTTTTTCCTGAATATATTGAGGAAAAAACGCATACGCCCTTTTTGGCCAAGTGCATCATTGTGGACGTTCTGCCTCTTTTCCTATGCTTTAAATGCAATTCCAGTCTACCTCCTGAAATCGGTTTCCTGCAATTCTGCCCCGCTTTCAAGTCCTCTTTGCAGCCTTACTTCAGTATATTTTTGGACGATAGCTGTCATTTATAACTCTGTAGGTTTGTGAATTACAGTGCCCCTGAGCTCCTTTCTTCAACTCGCTTTCTTGTGAGCTGGCCGCAACACCGCAGGATTGCTTCAGGCCCTAATCTGGTTCCGGCACGGCACGCTGAGCCTTTGGTTAATTCCTCTTCCTGGTGGGAAATGAGAGTTAAATTTGCCCGTCCAGACACCTCCAGCTAGTCTCTCATTGGTTCTCCCTATTCCTGTTCATCTTCCGCAGAAATTGCAAACTGGGCCAAACAGGAGGTTAAAGGCACTGACTCTCCAAGTCGGGAGAGTGTTAGTAAAGCGTCTGGAATGTTGCACCCGAGTACCTGGGGACGAGAACTGAGACATATTTGAACACGTCTCCCGATCACATGGTTGATCATACTCTGGGTTCCACATGCATGTTTTTCCTGAAGGAAGAATCCCTTAAACCTGGAGAGTTGAGACCCGTGGAATGGGTACCATGCAATATGACTTCAAAGGGTCTTCATTTGCTCACTGAACCACTCCAGTCCTATCACTGCTGCTTTTATGCCCCTGTACACATGCTTGATTCTCTTTCAGAGACATAGTAATCCATAGGTTTTAAGATACTTACTAGTCAGGTACATTCTTAGGTGTTTAATATGGGGTGTTGAGTCCATTTCGTTGAGCAAGGCGTAGCTCTTGTCTATTACATATTTGGCTTGAGGAACTTTATCTGTGGTCATTTCAATCTCTGGTTTTATGCAGCACCCCAACTCACCTTTCCCCTTAAGCAAGCATAAGTTGGTTTTCTAAATTTGAGACACTGTTCTGTTTTGTAATTCAGTTCCTGTGTAGCCAAGATTACATTCCGTGTATTAGTGATATCTTATGATGATTCTTTTTCTGTGTGACTTATTTCAGTTAGAATCATCATACCTGAATCCACTCATTATGCTGCTACGGGACTGATGACATAGATTTCATTGCTGAGTGATATTGCATTGTACGCAAGTACCACAACTTCTTTATCCATTTTTCACTTTCTGTGATATTGAACTTGTACCGTAAACGAGGTTCTTGTAAACAGAGCCGTCCCAAAGTTTGGGGTGGCTGTGTCTTTTTGATTTTAATTTCCCTAAGCTATAGGACCATAAGTGGAAGTGCCCTAGGCTCTGTTGCTTTGTTTTTTAGATGTTTCAGGAAACACCATACACTTCTCCCGAGTGGCTGTTGGCAATTTACATCCCGCCCATCAGCATAACAAGGATCCCAGTTCTCCATGGCCTGTCCTGCCTTTCTGGATTTTACACTTTTCTCAGATGGCCCTTTTGACCGGGGGGAAGTGAGACTTCATTGTAGTGCAGATTTCCTTTGCAAGCTTGCTTGGTTGGCCAAAAATGGCGTATGCGTTTTTTCCTGAATATATTCAGGAAAAAACGCATACGCCCTTTTTGGCCAAGTGCATCATTGTCGACGTTCTGCCTCTTTTCCTATGCTTTCAATGCAATTCCAGTCTACCTCCTGAAATCGGTTTCCTGCAATTCTGCCCCGCTTTCAAGTCCTCTTGGCAGCCTTATTTCAGTATATTTTTGGACGATAGCTGTCATTTATAACTCTGCAGGTTTGTGAATTACAGTGCCCCTGAGCTCCTTTCTTCAACTCGCTTTCTTGTGAGCTGGCCGCAACACCGCAGGATTGCTTCAGACCCTAATCTGGTTGCGGCACGGCACGCTGAGCCTTTGGTTAATTCCTCTTCATGGTGGGAAATGAGAGTTAAATTTGCCCGTCCAGACACCTCCAGCTAGTCTCTCATTGGTTCTCCCTATTCCTGTTCATCTTCCGCAGAAATTGCAAACTGGGCCAAACAGGAGGTTAAAGGCAGTGACTCTCCAAGTCGGGAGAGTGTTAGTAAAGCATCTGGAATGTTGCACCCGAGTACCAGGGGACGAAAACTGAGACATATTTGAACACGTCTCCCGATCACACGGTTGATCATACTCTGGGTTCCACATGCATGTTTTAGCTGAAGGAAGAATCCCTTAAACCTGGAGAGTTGAGACCCGTGGAAAGGGTACCATGCAATATGACTTCAAAGGGTCTTCATTTGCTCACCGAACCTCTCCAATCCTATCACTGCTGCATTTATGCCCCTGTACACACGCTTGATTCTCTTTCGGAAACATAGCAATCCATAGGTTTTAAGATACTTACTAGTCAGGTACATTCTTAGGCGTTTAATATGGGTTGTTGAGTTCATTTCGTTGAGCAAGGAGTAGCTCTTGTCTATTCCATATTTGGCTTAAGGAACTTTATCTGTGCTCATTTCAATCTCTGGTTTTATGCAGCACGCCAACTCACCTTTCCCCTTAAGCAAGCATAAGTTGGTTTTCTAAATTTGAGAACCTGTTCTGTTTTGTAATTTAGTTCCTGTGTAGCCGAGTTTACATTCCGTGTATTAGTGATATCTTATGGTGTTTCTTTTTCTGTGTGACTTATTTCAGTTAGAACCATCATACCTGAATCCACTCATTATGCTGCTAGGGGCCTGATGACATAGATTTCATTGCTGAGTGATATTGCATTGGACGTAAGTACCACAACTTCTTTATCCGTTTTTCACTTTCTGCGATATAGAACTTGTACCGTAAACGAGGTTCTTGTAAACAGAGCCGTCCCAAACTTTGGGGTGCTGTGTCTTTTTGATTTTAATTTCCCTAAGCTATAGGACCATAAGTGGAAGTGCCCTAGGCTCAGTTGCTTTGTTTTTTAGATGTTTCAGGAAACACCATACACTCCTCCCGAGTGGCTGTTGGCAATTTACATCCCGCCCTTCAGCATAACAAGGCTCCCAGTTCTCTATAGCCTGTCCTGCCTTTCTGGATTTTACACTTTTTTCAGATGGCCCTTTTGACTTGGGGGAAGTGAGACTTCATTGTAGTGCAGATTTCCTTTGCAAGCTTGCTTGGTTGTCCAAAAAGTGCGTATGCGTTTTTTCCTGAATATATTCAGGATAAAACTCATACGCCCTATTTGGCCAAGTGCATCATTGTCGACGTTCTGCCTCTTTTCCTATGCTTTCAATGCAATTCCAGTCTACCTCCTGAAATCGGATTCCTGCAATTCTGCCCCGCTTTCAAGTCCTCTTGGCAGCCTTACCTCAGTATATTTTTGGACGATAGCTGTCATTTATAACTCTGCAGGTTTGTGAATTACAGTGACCCTGAGCTCCTTTCTTCAACTCGCTTTCTTGTGAGCTGGCCGCAACACCGCAGGATTGCTTCAGGCCCTAATCTGGTTCCGGCACGGCACGCTGAGCCTTTGGTTAATTCCTCTTCCTGGTGGGAAATGAGAGTTAAATTTGCCTGTCCAGACACCTCCAGCTAGTCTCTCATTGGTTCTCCCTATTCCTGTTCATCTTCCGCAGAATTTGCAAACTGGGCCAAACAGGAGGTTAAAGGCACTGACTCCCCAAGTCGGGAGAGTGTTAGTAAAGCAACTGGAATGTTGCACCCGAGTACCAGGGGACGAAAACTGAGACATATTTGAACACGTCTCCCGATCACATGGTTGATCATACTCTGGGTTCCACATGCATGTTTAAGCTGAAGGAAGAATCCCTTAAACCTGGAGAGTTGAGACCCGTCGAATGGGTACCATGAAATATGAGTTGAAACGGTCTTCATTTGCTCACCGAACCTCTCCAATCCTATCACTGCTGCGTTTATGCCCCTGTACACACGCTTGATTCTCTTTCGGAGACATAGCAATCCATAGGTTTTAAGATACTTACTAGTCAGGTACATTCTTAGGCGTTTAATATGGGGTGTTGAGTCCATTTCGTTGAGCAAGGAGTAGCTCTTGTCTATACCATATTTGGCTTAAGGAACATTATCTGTGCTCATTTCAGTCTCTGGTTTTATGCAGCACCCCAACTGACCTTTCCCCTTAAGCAAGCATAAGTTGGTTTTCTACATTTGAGACCCTGTTCTGTTTTGTAATCAAGTTCCTGTGTAGCCACGTTTACATTCCGTGTATTAGTGATATCTTATGATGTTTCTTTTTCTGTGTGACTTATTTCAGTTAGAATCATCATACCTGAATCCCCTCATTATGCTGCTACGGGCCTGATGACATAGATTTCATTGCTGAGTGATATTGCATTGTACGTAAGTACCACAACTTCTTTATACATTTTTCACTTTCTGCGATATTGAACATGTACCGTAAAGGAGGTTCTTGTAAACAGAGCCGTCCCAAATTTTGGGGTGGCTGTGTCTTTTTAATTTTAATTTCCCTAAGCTATAGGACCATAAGTGGAAGTGCCCTAGGCTCTGTTGCTTTGTTTTTTAGATGTTTCAGGAAACACCACACACTTCTCCCGAGTGGCTGTTGGCAATTTACATCCCGCCCATCAGCATAACAAGGCTCCCAATTCTCCATGGCCTGTCCTGCCTTTCTGGATTTTACACTTTTTTCAGATGTCCCTTTTGACCGGGGGGAAGTGAGACTTCATTGTAGTGCAGATTTCCTTTGCAAGCTTGCCTGGTTGGCCAAAAAGTGCGTATGCGTTTTTTCCTGAATATATTCAGGAAAAAATGCATACGCCCTTTTTGGCCAAGTGCATCATTGTGGACGTTCTGCCTCTTTTCCTATGCTTTAAATGCAATTCCAGTCTACCTCCTGAAATTGGTTTCCTGCAATTCTGCCCCGTTTTCAAGTCATATTGTCAGCCTTACTTCAGTATATTTTTGGACTATAGCTGTTATTTATAACTCTGCAGTTTTGTGAATTACAGTGCCCCTGAGCTCCTTTCTTCAACTCGCTTTCTTTTGAGCTGGCCGCAGCACGGCCGGATTGCTTCAGGCCCTAATCTAGTTCTGCACGGCACGCTGAGCCTTTGGTTAATTCCTCTTCCTGGTGGGAAATGAGAGTTAAATTTGCCCGTCCAGACACCTCCAGCTAGTCTCTCATTGATTCTCCCTATTCCTGTTCATCTTCCACAGAAATTGCAAACTGGGCTAACAGGAGGTTAAAGGCACTGACTCTCCAAGTCGGGAGAGTGTTAGTACAGCGTCTGGAATGTTACACCCGAGTACCAGGGGACGAAAACTGAGACATATTGGAACACGTCTCCCGATCACACGGTTGATCATACTCTGGGTTCCACATGCATGTATTAGCTGAAGGAAGAATCCCTTAAACCTGGAGAGTTGAGACCCGTGGAATGGGTACCATGCAATATGACTTCAAAGGGTCTTCATTTGCTCACCGAACCTCTCCAATCCTATCACTGCTGCGTTTATGCCCCTGTACACACGCTTGATTCTCTTTCAGAGACATAGCAATCCAAAGGTTTTAAGATACTTACTAGTCAGGTACATTCTTAGGCGTTTAATATGGGGTGTTGAGTCCATTTCTTTGAGCAAGGAGTAGCTCTTGTCTATTCCATATTTGGCTTAAGGAACTTTATCTGTGCTCACTTCAATCTCTGGTTTTATGCAGCACCGCAACTCACATTTCCCCTTAAGCAAGCATGTTGGTTTTCTAAATTTGAGAACCTGTTCTGTTTTGTAATCCATATCCTGTGTAGCCAAGTTTACATTCCGTGTATTAGTGATATCTTATGATGTTTCTTTTTCTGTGTGACTTATTTCAGTTAGAATCATCATACCTGAATCCACTCATTATGCTGCTACGGGCCTGATGACATAGATTTCATTGCTGAGTGATATTGCTTTGTACGTAACTACCACAATTTCTTTATACATTTTTCACTTTCTGCGATATTGAACTTGGACTGTAAATGAGGTTGTTGTAAACAGAACCGTCCCAAACTTTGGGGTGGCTGTGTCTGTTTGATTTTAATTTCCCTAAGCTCTAGGACCATAAGTGGAAGTGCCCTAGGCTCTGTTGCTTTGTTTTTTAGATGTTTCAGGAAACACCATACACTTCTCCCGAGTGGCTGTTGGCAGTTTACATCCCGCCCATCAGCATAACAAGCCTCCCAGTTCTCCATGGCCTGTCCTGCCTTTCTGGATTTTACACTTTTCTCAGATGGCCCTTTTGACCGGGGGGAAGTGAGACTTCTTTGTAGTAAAGATTTCCTTTGCAAGCTTGCTTGGTTGTCCAAAAAGGGCGTATGGGTTTTTTCCTGAATATATTCAGGAAAAAACGCATACGCCCTTTTTGGCCAAGTGCATCATTGTCGAAGTTCTGCCTCTTTTCCTATGCTTTAAATGCAACTCCATTCTACCTCCTGAAATCAGTTGCCTGCAATTCTGCCCCGCTTTCAAGTCCTCTTGGCAGCCTTATTTCAGTATATTTTTGGACGATAGCTGTCATTTATAACTCTGCAGGTTTGTGAATTACAGTGCCCCTGAGCTCCTTTCTTCAACTCGCTTTCTTGTGAGCTGGCCGTAACACCGCAGGTTTGCTTCAGGCCCTAATCTGGTTCCGGCATGGCACGCTGAGCCTTTGGTTAATTCCTCTTCCTGGTGGGAAATGAGAGTTAAATTTGCACGTCCAGACACCTCCAGCTAGTCTCTCATTGGTTCTCCCTATTCCTGTTCATCTTCCGCAGAAATTGCAAACTGGGCCAAACAGGAGGTTAAAGGCACTGACTCTCCAAGTCAGGAGAGTGTTAGTAAAGCATCTGTAATATTGCACCCGAGTAGCAGGGAACGAAAACTGAGACATATTTGAACACGTCTCCCGATCACACGGTTGATCATACTCTGGGTTCCACATGCATGTTTTAGCTAAAGGAAGAATCCCTTAAACCTGGAGGGTTGAGACCCGTGGAAGGGGTACCATGCCATATGACTCTAAAGGGTCTTCATTTGCTCACCGAACCTCTCCAATCCTATCACTGCTGCTTTTATGCCCCTGTACACATGCTTGATTCTCTTTGGAAACATAGCAATCCATAGGTTTTAAGATACTTACTAGTCAGGTACATTCTTAGGCATTTAATATAGGTTGTTGAGTTCATTTCGTTGAGCAAGGAGTAGCTCTTGTCTATTCCATATTTGGCTTAAGGAACTTTATCTGTGCTCATTTCAATCTCTGGTTTTATGCAGCACGCCAACTCACCTTTCCCCTTAAGCAAGCATAAGTTGGTTTTCTACATTTGAGAACCTCTTCTGTTTTGTAATCCAGTTCATGTGTAGCCAAGTTTACATTCCGTGTATTAGTGATATCTTATGATGTTTCTTTTTCTGTGTGACTTACTTCAGTTAGAACCATCATACCTGAATCCACTCATTATGCTGCTACGGGCCTGATGACATAGATTTCATTGCTGAGTGATATTGCATTGGACGTAAGTACCACAACTTCTTTATCCATTTTTCACTTTTTGCGATATTGAACTTGTACCGTAAACGAGGTTCTTGTAAACAGAGCCGTCCCAAACTTTGGGGTGCTGTGTCTTTTTGATTTTAATTTCCCTAAGCTATAGGACCATAAGTGGAAGTGCCCTAGACTCAGTTGCTTTGTTTTTTAGATGTTTCAGGAAACACCATACACTTCTCCCGAGTGGCTGTTGGCAATTTACATCCCGCCCATCAGCATAACAAGGCTCCCAGTTCTCTATGGCCTGTCCTGCCTTTCTGGATTTTACACTTTTTCCAGACGGCCCTTTTGACCGGTGGGGGAAGTGAGACTTCATTGTAGTGCAGATTTCCTTTGCAAGCTTGCTTGGTTGTCCAAAAAGGGCGTATGCGTTTTTTCCTGAATATATTCAGGAAAAAATGCATACGCCCTTTTTGGCCAAGTGCATCATTGTGGACGTTCTGCCTCTTTTCCTATGCTTTCAATGCAATTCCAGTCTACCTCCTGAAATCGGTTTCCTGCAATTCTGCCCCGCTTTCAAGTCCTCTTGGCAGCCTTACTTCAGTATATTTTTGGACGATAGCTGTCATTTATAACTCTGCAGGTTTGTGAATTACAGTGCCCCTGAGCTCCTTTCTTCAACTCGCTTTCTTGTGAGCTAGCCGCAACACCACAGGATTGCTACAGGCCCTAATCTGGTTCCGGCACGGCACGCTGAGCCTTTGGTTAATTCCTCTTCCTGGTGGGAAATGAGAGTTAAATTTGCCCATATAGTCACCTCCAGCTAGTCTCTCATTGGTTCTCCCTATTCCTGTTCATCTTCCACAGAAATTGCAAACTGGGCCAAACAGGAGGTTAAAGGCACTGACTCTCCAAGTCGGGAGAGTGTTAGCAAAGCATCTGGAATGTTGCACCCAATTACCACGGGTCGAAAACTGAGACATATTTGAACACGTCTCCCGATCACACGGTTGATCATACTCTGGGTTCCACATGCATGTTTTAGCTGAAGGAAGAATCCCTTAAACCTGGAGAGTTGAAACCCGTGGAATGGGTACCATGCAATATGACTTCAAAGGGTCTTCATTTGCTCACCGAACCTCTCCAATCCTATCACTGCTGCGTTTATGCCCCTGTACACACGCTTGATTCTCTTTCGGAGACATAGCAATCCATAGCTTTTAAGATACTTACTAGTCAGGTACATTTTTAGGCGTTTAATATGAGGTGTTGTGTCCATTTCGTTGAGCAAGGAGTAGCTCTTGTCTATTCCATATTTGGCTTAAGGAACTTTATCTGTGCTCATTTCAATCTCTGGTTTTATGCAGCACCCCAACTCTCTTTTCCCCTTAAGCAAGCATAAGTTTGTTTTCTACATTTGAGAACCTGTTCTGTTTTGTAATCCAGTTCCTGTGGAGCCAAGTTTACATTCCGTGTATTAGTGATATCTTATGATGTTTCTTTTTCTGTGTTACTTATTTCAGTTAGAATCATCAAACCTGAATCCACTCATTATGCTGCTACAGGCCTGATGATAAAGATTTCATTGCTGAGTGATATTGCATTGTACGTAAGTACTCCAATTTCTTTATTAATTTTTCACTTTCTGCGATATTGAACTTGTACTGTAAATAAGGTTCTTGTAAACAGAGCCGTCCCAAACTTTGGCGTGGCTCTGTCTTTTTTATTTTAATTTCCCTAAGCTATAGGACCATAATTGGATGTGCCCTAGGCTCTGTTGGTCTGTTTTTTAGATGTTTCAGGAAACACCATACACTTCTCCCGAGTGGCTGTTGGCAATTTACATCCCGCCCTTCAGCATAACAAGGCTCCCAGTTCTCCATGGCCTGTCCTGCCTTTCTGGATTTTACACTTTTTTCAGATGGCCGTTTTGACCGGGGGGAAGTGAGACTTCATTGTAGTGCAGATTTCCTTTGCAAGCTTGCTTGGTTGGCCAAAAAGTGCGTATGCGTTTTTTCCTGAATATATTCAGGAAAAAACGCATACGCCCTTTTTGGCCAAGTGCATCATTGTGGACGTTCTGCCTCTTTTCCTATGCTTTAAATGCAATTCCAGTCTACCTCCTGAAATCGGTTTCCTGCAATTCTGCCCCGCTTCAAGTCCTCTTGGCAGCCTTACTTCAGTATATTTTTGGACGATAGCTGTCATTTATAACTCTGCAGGTTTGTGAATTACAGTGCCCCTGAGCTCCTTTCTTCAACTCGCTTTCTTGTGAGCTGGCCGCAACACCGCAGGATTGCTTCAGGCCATAATCTAGTTCTGGCATGGCACACAGAGCCTTTGGTTAATTCCTCTTCCTGGTGGGAAATGAGAGTTAAATTTGCCCGTCCAGACACCTCCAGCTAGTCTCTCATTGGTTCTCCCTATTCCTGTTCATCTTCCGCAGAAATTGCAAACTGGGCCAAACAGGAGGTTAAAAGCACTGACTCTCCAAGTCGGGAGAGTGTTAGTAAAGCATCTGGAATGTTGCACCCAAGTACCAGCGGACGAGAACTGAGACATATTTGAACACGTCTCCCGATCACACGGTTGATCATACTCTGGGTTCCACATACATGTTTTAGCTGAAGGAAGAATCCCTTAAACCTGGAGAGTTGAGACCCGTGGAATGGGTACCATGAAATATGACTTCAAAGGGTCTTCATTTGCTCACCGAACCTCTCCAGTCCTATCACTGCTGCGTTTATGTCCCTGTACACACACTTGATTCTCTTTCGGAGACATACCCATCCATAGGTTTTAAGATACTTACTCGTCAGGTATATTATTAGGCGTTTAATATGGGGTGTTGAGTCCATTTCATTGAGCAAGGAGTAGCTCTTGTCTATTACATATTTGGCTTAAGAAATTTTATCTGTGCTTATTTCAATCTCTGGTTTTATGCAGCACCCCAACTCACCTTTCCCCTTAAGCAAGCATAAGTTGGTTTTCTAAATTTGAGACCCTCTTCTGTTTTGTAATTCAGTTCCTGTGTAGCAAAGTTTACATTCCGTGTATTAGTGATATCTTATGATGTTTCTTTTTCTGTGTGACTTATTTCAGTTAGAATCATCATACCTGCATCCACTCATTTTCTGCTACAGGCCTGATGACATAGATTTCATTGCTGAGTGATATTGCATTGTACGTAAGTACCACAAATTCTTTATCCATTTTTCACTTTCTGCGATATTGAACTTGTACCTTAAACGAGGTTCTTGTAAACAGAGCCACCCCAAACTTTGGGGTGGCTGTGTCTTTTTGATTTTAATTTCCCTAAGCTATAGGACCATAAGTGGAAGTGCCCTAGGCTCTGTTGCTTTGTTTTTCAGATGTTTCAGGAAACACCATACACTTCTCCCGAGTGGCTGTTGGCAATTTACATCCCGCCCATCAGCATAACAAGGCTCCCAGTTCTCCATGGCCTGTCCTGCCTTTCTGGATTTTACACTTTTTTCAGATTGTCCTTTTGACCGGGGGGAAGTGAGACTTCATTGTAGTGCAGATTTCCTATGCAAGCTTGCTAGGTAGGCCAAAAAGTGTGTATGCTTTTTTTCCTGAATATATTGAGGAAAAAACGCATACGCCCTTTTTGGCCAAGTGCATCATTGTCGACGTTCTGCCTCTTTTCCTATGCTTTGAATGCAATTCCAGTCTACCTCCTGAAATCGGTTTCCTGCAATTCTGCCGCGCTTTCAAGTCCTCTTGGCAGCCTTACTTCAGTATGTTTTTGGAGGATAGCTGTCATTTATAACTCTGTAGGCTTGTGAATTACAGTGACCCTGAGCTCCTTTCTTCAACTCGCTTTCTTGTGAGCTGGCCGCAACACCGCAGGATTGCTTCAGGCCCTAATCTGGTTCCGGCACGGCACGCTGAGCCTTTGGTTAATTCCTCTTCCTGGTGGGAAATGAGAGTTAAATTTGCCCGTCCAGACACCTCCAGCTAGTCTCTCATTGGTTCTCCCTATTCCTGTTCATCTTCCGCAGAAATTGCAAACTGGGCCAAACAGGAGGTTAAAGGCACTGACTCTCCAAGTCGGGAGAGTGTTAGTAAAGCGTCTGGAATGTTGCACCCGAGTACCTGGGGATGAGAACTGAGACATATTTGAACACGTCTCCCGATCACATGGTTGATCATACTCTGGGTTCCACATGCATGTTTTTCCTGAAGGAAGAATCCCTTAAACCTGGAGAGTTGAGACCCGTGGAATGGGTACCATGCAATATGACTTCAAAGGGTCTTCATTTGCTCACTGAACCACTCCAGTCCTATCACTGCTGCTTTTATGCCCCTGTACACACGCTTGATTCTCTTTCAGAGACATAGTAATCCATAGGTTTTAAGATACTTACTAGTCAGGTACATTCTTAGGTGTTTAATATGGGGTGTTGAGTCCATTTCGTTGAGCAAGGCGTAGCTCTTGTCTATTACATATTTGGCTTAAGGAACTTTATCTGTGCTCATTTCAATCTCTGGTTTTATGCAGCACCCCAACTCACCTTTCCCCTTAAGCAAGCATAAGTTGGTTTTCTATATTTGAGACACTGTTCTGTTTTGTAATTCAGTTCCTGTGTAGCCAAGATTACATTCCGTGTATTAGTGATATCTTATGATGATTCTTTTTCTGTGTGACTTATTTCAGTTAGAATCATCATACCTGAATCCACTCATTATGCTGCTACGGGACTGATGACATAGATTTCATTGCTGAGTGATATTGCATTGTACGCAAGTACCACAACTTCTTTATCCATTTTTCACTTTCTGTGATATTGAACTTGTACCGTAAACGAGGTTCTTGTAAACAGAGCCGTCCCAAAGTTTGGGGTGGCTGTGTCTTTTTGATTTTAATTTCCCTAAGCTATAGGACCATAAGTGGAAGTGCCCTAGGCTCTGTTGCTTTGTTTTTTAGATGTTTCAGGAAACACCATACACTTCTCCCGAGTGGCTGTTGGCAATTTACATCCCGCCCATCAGCATAACAAGGATCCCAGTTCTCCATGGCCTGTCCTGCCTTTCTGGATTTTACACTTTTCTCAGATGGCCCTTTTGACCGGGGGGAAGTGAGACTTCATTGTAGTGCAGATTTCCTTTGCAAGCTTGCTTGGTTGGCCAAAAAGGGCGTATGCGTTTTTTCCTGAATATATTCAGGAAAAAACGCATACGCCCTATTTGGCCAAGTGCATCATTGTCGACGTTCTGCCTCTTTTCCTATGCTTTCAATGCAATTCCAGTCTACCTTCTGAAATCGGTTTCCTGCAATTCTGCCCCGCTTTCAAGTCCTCTTGGCAGCCTTATTTCAGTATATTTTTGGACGATAGCTGTCATTTATAACTCTGCAGGTTTGTGAATTACAGTGCCCCTGAGCTCCTTTCTTCAACTCGCTTTCTTGTGAGCTGGCCGCAACACCGCAGGATTGCTTCAGACCCTAATCTGGTTGCGGCACAGCACGCTGAGCCTTTGGTTAATTCCTCTTCATGGTGGGAAATGAGAGTTAAATTTGCCCGTCTAGACACCTCCAGCTAGTCTCTCATTGGTTCTCCCTATTCCTGTTCATCATCCGCAGAAATTGCAAACTGGGCCAAACAGGAGGTTAAAGGCACTGACTCTCCAATTCCGGAGAGTGTTAGTAAAGCATCTGGAATGTTGCACCCGAGTACCAGGGGACAAAAACTGAGACATATTTGAACACGTCTCCCGATCACACGGTTGATCATACTCTGGGTTCCACATGCATGTTTTAGCTGAAGGAAGAATCCCTTAAACCTGGAGAGTTGAGACCCGTGGAATGTGTACCATGCAATATGACTTCAAAGGGTCTTCATTTGCTCACCGAACCTCTCCAATCCTATCACTGCTGCGTTTATGCCCCTGTACACACGCTTGATTCTCTTTCGGAAACATAGCAATCCATAGGTTTTAAGATACTTACTAGTCAGGTACATTCTTAGACGTTTAATATGGGTTGTTGAGTTCATTTCGTTGAGCAAGGAGTAGCTCTTGTCTATTCCATATTTGGCTTAAGGAACTTTATCTGTGCTCATTTCAATCTCTGGTTTTATGCAGCACGCCAACTCACCTTTCCCCTTAAGCAAGCATAAGTTGGTTTTCTAAATTTGAGAACCTGTTCTGTTTTGTAATCCATTTCCTGTGTAGCCAAGTTTACATTCCGTGTATTAGTGATATCTTATGATGTTTCTTTTTCTGTGTGACTTATTTCAGTTAGAACCATCATACCTGAATCCACTCATTATGCTGCTAGGGGCCTGATGACATAGATTTCATTGCTGAGTGATATTGCATTGGACGTAAGTACCACAACTTCTTTATCCATTTTTCACTTTCTGCGATATAGAACTTGTACCGTAAACGAGGTTCTTGTAAACAGAGCCGTCCCAAACTTTGGGGTGCTGTGTCTTTTTGATTTTAATTTCCCTAAGCTATAGGACCATAAGTGGAAGTGCCCTAGGCTCAGTTGCTTTGTTTTTTAGATGTTTCAGGAAACACCATACACTCCTCCCAAGTGGCTGTTGGCAATTTACATCCCGCCCTTCAGCATAACAAGGCTCCCAGTTCTCTATAGCCTGTCCTGCCTTTCTGGATTTTACACTTTTTTCAGATGGCCCTTTTGACTTGGGGGAAGTGAGACTTCATTGTAGTGCAGATTTCCTTTGCAAGCTTGCTTGGTTGTCCAAAAAGTGCGTATGCGTTTTTTCCTGAATATATTCAGGAAAAAACTCATACGCCCTATTTGGCCAAGTGCATCATTGTCGACGTTCTGCCTCTTTTCCTATGCTTTCAATGCAATTCCAGTCTACCTCCTGAAATCGGATTCCTGCAATTCTGCCCCGCTTTCAAGTCCTCTTGGCAGCCTTACCTCAGTATATTTTTGGACGATAGCTGTCATTTATAACTCTGCAGGTTTGTGAATTACAGTGCCCCTGAGCTCCTTTCTTCAACTCGCTTTCTTGTGAGCTGGCCGCAACACCGCAGGATTGCTTCAGGCCCTAATCTGGTTCCGGCACGGCACGCTGAGCCTTTGGTTAATTCCTCTTCCTGGTGGGAAATGAGAGTTAAATTTGCCTGTCCAGACACCTCCAGCTAGTCTCTCATTGGTTCTCCCTATTCCTGTTCATCTTCCGCAGAATTTGCAAACTGGGCCAAACAGGAGGTTAAAGGCACTGACTCCCCAAGTCGGGAGAGTGTTAGTAAAGCAACTGGAATGTTGCACCCGAGTACCAGGGGACGAAAACTGAGACATATTTGAACACGTCTCCCGATCACATGGTTGATCATACTCTGGGTTCCACATGCATGTTTAAGCTGAAGGAAGAATCCCTTAAACCTGGAGAGTTGAGACCCGTCGAATGGGTACCATGAAATATGAGTTGAAACGGTCTTCATTTGCTCACCGAACCTCTCCAATCCTATCACTGCTGCGTTTATGCCCCTGTACACACGCTTGATTCTCTTTCGGAGACATAGCAATCCATAGGTTTTAAGATACTTACTAGTCAGGTACATTCTTAGGCGTTTAATATGGGGTGTTGAGTCCATTTCGTTGAGCAAGGAGTAGCTCTTGTCTATACCATATTTGGCTTAAGGAACATTATCTGTGCTCATTTCAGTCTCTGGTTTTATGCAGCACCCCAACTGACCTTTCCCCTTAAGCAAGCATAAGTTGGTTTTCTACATTTGAGACCCTGTTCTGTTTTGTAATCAAGTTCCTGTGTAGCCACGTTTACATTCCGTGTATTAGTGATACCTTATGATGTTTCTTTTTCTGTGTGACTTATTTCAGTTAGAATCATCATACCTGAATCCCCTCATTATGCTGCTACGGGCCTGATGACATAGATTTCATTGCTGAGTGATATTGCATTGTACGTAAGTACCACAACCTCTTTATACATTTTTCACTTTCTGCGATATTGAACTTGTACCGTAAAGGAGGTTCTTGTAAACAGAGCCGTCCCAAATTTTGGGGTGGCTGTGTCTTTTTAATTTTAATTTCCCTAAGCTCTAGGACCATAAGTGGAAGTGCCCTAGGCTCTGTTGCTTTGTTTTTTAGATGTTTCAGGAAACACCACACACTTCTCCCTAGTGGCTGTTGGCAATTTACATCCCGCCCATCAGCATAACAAGGCTCCCAATTCTCCATGGCCTGTCCTGCCTTTCTGGATTTTACACTTTTTTCAGATGTCCCTTTTGACCGGGGGGAAGTGAGACTTCATTGTAGTGCAGATTTCCTTTGCAAGCTTGCCTGGTTGGCCAAAAAGTGCGTATGCGTTTTTTCCTGAATATATTCAGGAAAAAATGCATACGCCCTTTTTGGCCAAGTGCATCATTGTGGACGTTCTGCCTCTTTTCCTATGCTTTAAATGCAATTCCAGTCTACCTCCTGAAATTGGTTTCCTGCAATTCTGCCCCGCTTTCAAGTCATCTTGTCAGCCTTACTTCAGTATATTTTTGGACTATAGCTGTTATTTATAACTCTGCAGTTTTGTGAATTACAGTGCCCCTGAGCTCCTTTCTTCAACTCGCTTTCTTTTGAGCTGGCCGCAGCACGGCCGGATTGCTTCAGGCCCTAATCTAGTTCTGCACGGCACGCTGAGCCTTTGGTTAATTCCTCTTCCTGGTGGGAAATGAGAGTTAAATTTGCCCGTCCAGACACCTCCAGCTAGTCTCTCATTGGTTCTCCCTATTCCTGTTCATCTTCCGCAGAAATTGCCAACTGGGCCAACAGGAGGTTAAAGGCACTGACTCTCCAAGTCGGGAGAGTGTTAGTACAGCGTCTGGAATGTTACACCCGAGTACCAGGGGACGAAAACTGAGACATATTGGAACACGTCTCCCGATCACACAGTTGATCATACTCTGGGTTCCACATGCATGTATTAGCTGAAGGAAGAATCCCTTAAACCTGGAGAGTTGAGACCCGTGGAATGGGTACCATGCAATATGACTTCAAAGGGTCTTCATTTGCTCACCGAACCTCTCCAATCCTATCACTGCTGCGTTTATGCCCCTGTACACACGCTTGATTCTCTTTCAGAGACATAGCAATCCAAAGGTTTTAAGATACTTACTAGTCAGGTACATTCTTAGGCGTTTAATATGGGGTGTTGAGT
Organism: Orcinus orca; assembly: GCF_937001465.1. Taxonomy (NCBI): domain Eukaryota; kingdom Metazoa; phylum Chordata; class Mammalia; order Artiodactyla; family Delphinidae; genus Orcinus; species Orcinus orca. Next base: position 113,700 of record NW_026043771.1, read on the forward strand.
CCATTTCTTTGAGCAAGGAGTAGCTCTTGTCTATTCCATATTTGGCTTAAGGAACTTTATCTGTGCTCACTTCAATCTCTGGTTTTATGCAGCACCCCAACTCACATTTCCCCTTAAGCAAGCATGTTGGTTTTCTAAATTTGAGAACCTGTTCTGTTTTGTAATCCATTTCCTGTGTAGCCAAGTTTACATTCCGTGTATTAGTGATATCTTATGATGTTTCTTTTTCTGTGTGACTTATTTCAGTTAGAATCATCATACCTGAATCCACTCATTATGCTGCTACGGGCCTGATGACATAGATTTCATTGCTGAGTGATATTGCTTTGTACGTAACTACCACAATTTCTTTATACATTTTTCACTTTCTGCGATATTGAACTTGGACTGTAAATGAGGTTGTTGTAAACAGAACCGTCCCAAATTTTGGGGTGGCTGTGTCTGTTTGATTTTAATTTCCCTAAGCTCTAGGACCATAAGTGGAAGTGCCCTAGGCTCTGTTGCTTTGTTTTTTAGATGTTTCAGGAAACACCATACACTTCTCCCGAGTGGCTGTTGGCAGTTTACATCCCGCCCATCAGCATAACAAGCCTCCCAGTTCTCCATGGCCTGTCCTGCCTTTCTGGATTTTACACTTTTCTCAGATGGCCCTTTTGACCGGGGGGAAGTGAGACTTCTTTGTAGTAAAGATTTCCTTTGCAAGCTTGCTTGGTTGTCCAAAATGGGCGTATGGGTTTTTTCCTGAATATATTCAGGAAAAAACGCATACGCCCTTTTTGGCCAAGTGCATCATTGTCGAAGTTCTGCCTCTTTTCCTATGCTTTAAATGCAACTCCATTCTACCTCCTGAAATCAGTTGCCTGCAATTCTGCCCCGCTTTCAAGTCCTCTTGGCAGCCTTATTTCAGTATATTTTTGGACGATAGCTGTCATTTATAACTCTGCAGGTTTGTGAATTACAGTGCCCCTGAGCTCCTTTCTTCAACTCGCTTTCTTGTGAGCTGGCCGTAACACCGCAGGTTTGCTTCAGGCCCTAATCTGGTTCCGGCATGGCACGCTGAGCCTTTGGTTAATTCCTCTTCCTGGTGGGAAATGAGAGTTAAATTTGCACGTCCAGACACCTCCAGCTAGTCTCTCATTGGTTCTCCCTATTCCTGTTCATCTTCCGCAGAAATTGCAAACTGGGCCAAACAGGAGGTTAAAGGCACTGACTCTCCAAGTCGGGAGAGTGTTAGTAAAGCATCTGTAATATTGCACCCGAGTAGCAGGGAACGAAAACTGAGACATATTTGAACACGTCTCCCGATCACATGGTTGATCATACTCTGGGTTCCACATGCATGTTTTAGCTGAAGGAAGAATCCCTTAAACCTGGAGAGTTGAGACCCGTGGAATGGGTACCATGCAATATGACTTTAAAGGGTCTTCATTTGCTCACCGAACCTCTCCAATCCTATCACTGCTGCGTTTATGCCCCTGTACACATGCTTGATTCTCTTTTGGAAACATAGCAATCCATAGGTTTTAAGATACTTACTAGTCAGGTACATTCTTAGGCATTTAATATGGGTTGTTGAGTTCATTTCGTTGAGCAAGGAGTAGCTCTTGTCTATTCCATATATGGCTTAAGGAACTTTATCTGTGCTCATTTCAATCTCTGGTTTTATGCAGCACGCCAACTCACCTTTCCCCTTAAGCAAGCATAAGTTGGTTTTCTACATTTGAGAACCTCTTCTGTTTTGTAATCCAGTTCCTGTGTAGCCAAGTTTACATTCCGTGTATTAGTGATATCTTATGATGTTTCTTTTTCTGTGTGACTTATTTCAGTTAGAATCATCATACCTGAATCCACTCATTATGCTGCTACGGGCCTGATGACATAGATTTCATTGCTGAGTGATATTGCATTTTACGTATGTACCACAACTTCTTTATCCATTTTTCACTTTCTGCGATATTGAACTTGTACCGTAAACGAGGTTCTTGTAAACAGAGCCGTCCCAAACTTTGGGGTGGCTGTGTCTTTTTGATTTTAATTTCCCTAAGCTATAGGACCATAAGTGGAAGTGCCCTAGGCTCTGTTGCTTTGTTTTTTAGATGTTTCAGGAAACACCATACACTTCTTCCGAGTGGCTGTTGGCAATTTACATCCTGCCCATCAGCATAACAAGGCTCCCAGTTCTCCATGGCCTGTCCTGCCTTTCTGGATTTTACACTTTTTTCAGATGGCCCATTTGACCGGGGGGAAGTGAGACGTTATTTTAGTGCAGATTTCTTTGCAATCTTGCTTGGTTGGCCAAAAAGGGCGTATGCGTTTTTTCCTGAATATATTTAGGAAAAATCGCATACGCCCTTTTTGGGCAAGTGCATAATTGTGAACGTTCTGCCTCTTTTCCTATGCTTTAAATGCAATTCCAGTCTACCTCCTGAAATCGGTTTCCTGCAATTCTGCCCCGCTTTCAAGTCCTCTTGGCAGCCTTACTTCAGTATATTTTTGGACGATAGCTGTCATTTATAACTCTGCAGGTTTGTGAATTACAGTGCCCCTGAGCTCCTTTCTTCAACTCGCTTTCTTGTGAGCTGGCCGCAACACCGCAGGATTGTTTCCGGCCCTAATCTGGTTCCGGCACGGCACGCTGAGCCTTTGGTTAATTCCTCTTCCTGGTGGGAAATGAGAGTTAAATTTGCCCTTCCAGTCACCTCCAGCTAGTCTCTCATTGGTTCTCCCTATTCCTGTTCATCTTCCGCAGAAATTGCAAACTGGGCCAAACAGGAGGTTAAAGGCACTGACTCTCCAAGTCAGGAGAGTGTTAGTAAAGCGTCTGGAATATTGCACCCTAGTACCAGGGGACGAGAATGAGACATATTGGAACACGTCTCCCGATCACATGGTTGATCATACTCTGGGTTCCACATGCATGTTTTAGCTGAAGGAAGAATCCCTTAAACCTGGAGAGTTGAGACCCGTGGAATGGGTACCATGCAATATGACTTCAAAGGGTCTTCATTTGCTCACCGAACCTCTCCAATCTTATCACTGCTGCTTTTATGCCCCTGTACACATGCTTGATTCTCTTTCAGAGACATAGAAATCCATAGGTTTTAAGATACTTACTAGTCAGGTACATTCTTAGGCGTTTAATATGGGGTGTTGAGTCCATTTCGTTGAGCAAGAAGTAGCTCTTTTCTATTCCATATTTGGCTTAAGGAAATTTATCTGTGGTCATTTCAATCTCTGGTTTTATGCAGCACCCCAACTCACCTTTCCCCTTAAGCAAGCATAAGTTGGTTTTCTAAATTTGAGACCCTGTTCTGTTTTGTAATCCACGTCCTGTGTAGCCAAGTTTACATTCCGTGTTTTAGTGATATCTTATGATGTTTCTTTTTCTGTGTGACTTATTTCAGTTAGAATCATCATACCTGAATCCACTCATTATGCTGCTACGGGCCTGATGACATAGATTTCATTGCTGAGTGATATTGCATTGTACGTAAGTACCACAACTTCTTTATCCATTTTTCGCTTTCTGCGATATTGAACTTGTACCGTAAACGAGGTTTTTGTAAACAGAGCCGTCCCAAACTTTGGGGTGGCTGTGTCTTTTTGATTTTAATTTCCATAAGCTATAGAACCATAAGTGGAAGTGCCCTAGGCTCTATTGCTTTGTATTTAAGATGTTTCAGGAAACACCATACACTTCTCCCGAGTGGCTGTTGGCAATTTACATCCTGCCCATCAGCATAACAAGGCTTCCAGTTCTCCATGGCCTGTCCTGACTTTCTGGATTTTACACTTTTTTTCAGATGGCCCTTTTGACCGGGGGGAAGTGAGACTTCATTGTAGTGCAGATTTCCTTTTCAAGCTTGCTTGGTTGGCCAAAAAGGGTGTATGCGTTTCTTCCTGAATATATTCAGGAAGAAACACATACGCCCTTTTTGGCCAAGTGCATCATTGTCGACGTTCTGCCTCTTTTCCTATGCTTTGAATGCAATTCCAGTCTATCTCCTGAAATCGGTTTCCTGCAATTCTGCCCCGCTTTCAAGTCCTCTTGGCAGCCTTACTTCAGTATATTTTTGGACGATAGCTGTCAGTTATAACTCTGTAGGTTTGTGAATTACAGTGTCCCTGAGCTCCTTTCTTCAACTCGCTTTCTTGTGAGCTGGCCAGAACACCGCAGGATTGCTTCAGGCCCTAATCTGGTTCCGGCACGGCATGCTGAGCCTATGTTTAATTCCTCTTCCTGGTGGGAAATGAGAGTGAAATTTGCCCGTCCAGACTCCTCCAGCTAGTCTCTCATTGGTTCTCCCTATTCCTGTTCATCTTCCGCAGAAATTGCAAACTGGGCCAAACAGGAGGTTAAAGGCACTGACTCCCCAAGTCGGGAGAGTGTTAGTAAAGCATCTGGAATTTTGCACCCGAGAACCAGGGGACGAGAACTGAGACATATTTGAACACGTCTCCCGATCACACGGTTGATCATACTCTGGGTTCCACATGCATGTTTTAGCTGAAGGAAGAATCCCTTAAACCTGGAGTGTTGAGACCCGTGGAATGGGTAACATGCAATATGACTTCAAAGGGTCTTCATTTGCTCACCGAACCTCTCCAATCCTATCACTGCTGTGTTTCTGCTGCTGTACACACGCTTGATTCTCTTTCAGAGAAATAGCAATCCATAGGTTTTAAGATACTTACTAGTCAGGTACATTCTTAGGCGTTTAATATGGGGTGTTGAGTCCATTTCGTTGAGCAAGGAGTAGCTCTTGTCTATTACATATTTGGCATAAGGAACTTTATCTGTGCTCATTTCAATCTCTGGTTTTATGCAGCACCCCAACTCACCTTTCCCCTTAAGCAAGCATAAGTTGGTTTTCTAAATTTGAGACTCTGTTCTGTTTTGTAATTCAGTTCCTGTGTAGCCAAGTTTACATTCCGTGTATTAGTGATATCTTAAGATGTTTCTTGTTCTGTGTGACTTATTTCAGTTAGAATCATCATACCTGCATCCCCTCATTTTCTGCTACGGACCTGATGACATAGATTTCATTGTTGAGTGATATTGCATTGTACGTAAGTACCACAACTTCTTTATCCATTTTTCACTTTCTGCGATATTGAACTTGTACCGTAAACGAGGTTCTTGTAAACAGAGCCGTCCCAAACTTTGGGGTGGCTGTGTCTTTTTGATTTTAATTTCCCTAAGCTATAGGACCATAAGTGGAAGTGCCCTAGGCTCTGTTGCTTTGTTTTTTAGATGTTTCAGGAAAAACCATACACTTATGCCAAGTGGCTGTTGGCAATTTACATCCCGCCCATCAGCATAACAAGGCTCCCAGTTCTCCATGGCCTGTCCTGCCTTTCTGGATTTTACACTTTTTTCAGATGGCCCTTTTGACCGGGGGGTATTGAGACTTCATTGTAGTGCAGATTTCCTATGCAAGCTTGCTAGGTTGGCCAAAAAGTGTGTATGCTTTTTTTCCTGAATATATTGAGGAAAAAACGCATACGCCCTTTTTGGCCAAGTGCATCATTGTCGACGTTCTGCCTCTTTTCCTATGCTTTGAATGCAATTCCAGTCTACCTCCTGAAATCGGTTTCCTGCAATTCTGCCCCGCTTTCAAGTCCTCTTGGCAGCCTTACTTCAGTATATATTTGGACGATAGCTGTCATTTATAACTCTGGAGGTTTGTGAATTACAGTGCCCCTGAGTTCCTTTCTTCAACTCGCTTTCTTGTGAGCTGGCCACAACACCACAGGATTGCTTCAGGCCCTAATCTGGTTCCGGCACAGCACGCTGAGCCTTTGGTTAATTCCACTTCCTGGTGGGAAATGAGAGTTAAATTTGGCCGTCCACTCACCTCCAGCTAGTCTCTCATTGGTTCTAACTATTTCTGTTCATCTTCCGCAGAAATTGCAAACTGGGCCAAACAGGAGGTTAAAGGCACTGACTCTCCAAGTCGGGAGAGTGTTAGTAAAGCATCTGGAATGTTGTACCCGAGTACCACGGGTCGAAAACTGAGACATATTTGAACACGTTTCCCGATCACACGATTGATCATACTCTGGGTTCCACATGCATGTTTTAGCTGAAGGAAGAATCCCTTAAACCTGGAGAGTTGAGACCCGTGGAATGGGTACCATGCAATATGACTTCAAAGGGTCTTCATTTGCTCACTGAACCTCTCCAATCCTATCACTGCTGCGTTTATGCCCCTGTACACACGCTTGATTCTCTTTCGGAGACATAGCAATCCACAGGTTTTAAGATACTTACTCGTCAGGTACATTCTTAAGCATTTAATATGGGGTGTTGAGTCCATTTGCTTGAGCAAGGAGTAGCTCTTGTCTATTCCATATTTGGCTTAAGGAACTTTATCTGTGCTCATTTCAATCTCTGGTTTTATGCAGCACCCCAACTCACCTTTCCCCTTAAGCAAGCATAAGTTATTTTTCTAAATTTGAGACCATGTTCTGTTTTGTAATTCAGTTCCTGTGTAGCCAAGTTTACATTCCGTGTATTAGTGATATCTTATGATGTTTCTTTTTCTGTGTGACTTATTTCAGTTAGAATCATCATACCTGCATCCACTCATTTTCTGCTACAGGCCTGATGACCTAGATTTCATTGCTGAGTGATATTGCATTGTACGTAAGTACCACAAATTCTTTATCCATTTTTTACTTTCTGCGATATTGAACTTGTACTGTAAACGAGGTTCTTGTAAACAGAGCTGTCCCAAACTTTGGGGTGGCTGTGTCTTTTTGATTTTAATTTCCCTAAGCTATAGGACCATAAGTGGAAGTGCCGTAGGTTCTGTTGCTCTTTTTTTTAGATGTTTCAGGAAACACCATACACTTCTCCCGAGTGGCTGTTGGCAATTTACATCCCGCCCTTCAGCATAACAAGGCTCCCAGTTCTCCATGGCCTGTCGTGCCTTTCTGGATTTTACACTTTTTTCAGATGGCCCTTTTGACCGGGGGGAAGTGAGACTTCATTTTAGTGCAGATTTCCTTTACAAGCTAGCTTGGTTGGCCAAAAAGGGCGTATGCGTTTTTTCCTGAATATATTCAGGAAAAAACGCATACGCCATTTTTGGCCAAGTGCATCATTGTCGACGTTCTGCCTCTTTTCCTATGCTTTCAATGCAATTCCAGTCTACCTCCTGAAATCGGTTTCCTGCAATTCTGCCCCGCTTTCAAGTCCTCTTGGCAGCCTTACTTCAGTATATTTTTGGACGATAGCTGTCATTTATAACTCTGCAGGTTTGTGAATTACAGTGCCCCTGAGCTCCTTTTTTCAACTCGCTTTCTTGTGAGCTGGCCGCAACACCGCAGGATTGCTTCAGGCCCTAATCTTGTTGCGGCACGGCACACTGAGCCTTTGGTTAATTCCTCTTCCTGGTGGGAAATGAGAGTTAAATTTGCCCGTCCAGACACCTCCAGCTAGTCTCTCATTGGTTCTCCCTATTCCTGTTCATCTTCCGCAGAAATTGCAAACTGGGCCAAACAGGAGGTTAAAGGCACTGACTATCCAAGTCGGGAGAGTGTTAGTAAAGCATCTGGAATGTTGCACCCGAGTACCAGGGGACGAAAACTGAGACATATTTGAACACGTCTCCCGATCACATGGTTGATCATACTCTGGGTTCCACATGCATGTTTTAGCTGAAGGAAGAATCCCTTAAACCTGGAGAGTTGAGACCCGTGGAATGGGTACCATGCAATATGACTTCAAAGGGTCTTCATTTGCTCACCGAACCTCTCCAATCCTATCACTGCTCCGTTTATGCCCCTGTACACACGCTTGATTCTCTTTCGGAGACATAGCAATCCATAGGTTTTAAGATACTTACTAGTCAGGTCCATTCTTAGGCGTTTAATACGGGGTGTTGAGTCCATTTCGTTGAGCAAGGAGTAGCTCTTGTCTATTCCATATTTGGCTTAAGGAACTTTATCTGTGCTCATTTCAATCTCTGGTTTTATGCAGCACCCCAACTCACCTTTCCCCTTAAGCAAGCATAAGTTGGTTTTCTACATTTGAGACCCTGTTCTGTTTTGTAATCCAGTTCCTGTGTAGCCAAGTTTACATTCCGTGTATTAGTGATGTCTTATGGTATTTCTATTTCTGTGTGACTTATTTCAGTTAGAATCATCATACCTGAATCCTCTCATTATGCTGCTACGGGCCTGATGACATAGATTTCATTGCTGAGTGATATTGCATTGTACGTAAGTACCACAACGTCTTTATCCAGTTTTCTCTTTCTGCGATATTGAACTTGTACCGTAAATGAGGTTCTTGTAAACAGAGCCGTCACAAACTTTGGGGTGGCTGTGTGTTTTTGATTTTAATTTCCCTAAGCTATAGGACCATAAGTGGAAGTGCCCTAGGCTCTGTTGCTTTGTTTTTTAGAAGTTTCAGGAAACACCATACACTTCTCCCGAGTGGCTGTTGGCAATTTACATCCCTCCCATCAGCATAACAGGGCTCCCAGTTCTCCATGGCCTGTCCTGCCTTTCTGGATTTTACCCTTTTTTCAGATGGCCCTTTTGACTGGGGGGAAGTGAGACTTCATTGTAGTGCAGATTTCCTTTGCAAGCTTGCTTGGTTCGCCAAAAAGTGCGTATGCGTTTTTCTCAATATATTCCTGAATATATTCAGGAAAAAACGCATACGCCCTTTTTGGCCAAGTGCATCATTGTCGACGTTCTGCCTCTTTTCCTATGCTTTCAATGCAATTCCTTTCTACCTCCTGAAATCGGTTTCCTGCAATTCTGCCCCGCTTTCAAGTCCTCTTGGCAGCCTTACTTCAGTATATTTTTGGACGATAGCTGTCATTTATAAATCTGCAGGTTTGTGAATTACAGTGCCCCTGAGCTCCTTTCTTCAACTCGCTTTCTTGTGAGCTGGCCGCAACACCACCAGATTGCTTCAGGCCCTAATCTGGTTCCGGCACGGCACGCTGAGCCTTTGGTTAATTCCTCTTCCTGGTGGGAAATGAGAGGTAAATTTGCCCGTCCAGACACCTCCAGCTAGTCTCTCATTGGTTCTCCCTATTCCTGTTCATCTTCCGCAGAAATTGCAAACTGGGCCAAACAGGAGGTTAAAGGCACTGACTCTCCAAGTCGGGAGAGTGTTAGTAAAGCCTCTGGAATGTTGCACCCGAGTACCAGGGGACGAAAACTGAGACATATTTGAACACGTCTCCCGATCACATGGTTGATCATACTCTGGGTTCCACATGCATGTTTTAGCTGAAGGAAGAATCCCTTAAACCTGGAGAGTTGAGACCCGTGGAATGGGTACCATGCAATATGACTTCAAAGGGTCTTCATTTGCTCACCGAACTTCTCCAATCCTATCACTGCTGCGTTTATGCCCCTGTACACACGCTTGATTCTCTTTCGGAGACATAGCAATCCATAGGTTTTAAGATACTTACTAGTAAGGTACATTCTTAGGCGTTTAAAATGGGGTGTTGAGTGCATTTTGTTGAGCAAGGAGTAGCTCTTGTCTATTCCATATGTGGCTTAAGGAACTTTATCTGTGCTCATTTCAATCTCTGGTTTTATGCAGCACCCCAACTCATCTTTCACCTTAAGCAAGCATAAGTTGGTTTTCTACATTTGAGACCCTGTTCTGTTTTGTAATCCAGTTCCTGTGTAGCCAAGTTTACATTCCGTGTATTAGTGATGTCTTATGATATTTCTATTTCTGTGTGACTTATTTCAGTTAGAATCATCATACCTCAATCCACTCATTATGCTGCTACGGGCCTGATGACCTAGATTTCATTGCTGAGTGATATTGCATTGTACGTAAGTACCACAACTTCTTTATCCATTTTTCGCTTTCTGCGATATTGAACTTGTACCGTAAACGAGGTTCTTGTAAACTGAGCCGTTCCAAACTTTGGGGTGGCTGTGTCTTTTTGATTTTAATTTCCCTAAGCTATAGGACCATAAGTGGAAGTGCCCTAGGCTCTGTTGCTTTGTTTTTTAGATGTTTCAGGAAACACCATACACTTGTCCCTAGTGGCTGTTGGCAATTTACATCCCGCCCTTCAGCATAACAAGGCTCCCAGTTCTCCATGGCCTGTCCTGCCTTTCTGGATTTTACACTTTTTTCAGATGGCCCTTTTGACCAGGGGGAAGTGAGACTTCATTGTAGTGCAGATTTCCTTTTCAAGCTTGCTTGGTTGGCCAAAAAGGGCGTATGCGTTTTTTCCTGAGTATATTCAGAAAAAAACGCATACGCCATTTTTGGCCAAGTGCATCATTGTGGAGGTTCTGCCTCTTTTCCTATGCTTTCAATGAAATTCCAGTCTACCTCCTGAAATCGGTTGCCTGCAATTCTGCCCCGCTTTCAAGTCCTCTTGGCAGCCTTACTTCAGTATATTTTTGGACGATAGCTGTCATTTATAACTCTGCAGGTTTGTGAATTACAGTGCCCCTGAGCTCCTTTCTTCAACTCGCTTTCTTGTGAGCTGGCCGCAACACCGCAGGATTGCTTCAGGCCCTAATCTGGTTCCGGCACGGCACCCTGAGCCTTTGATTAATTCCTCTTCCTGCTGGGAAATGAGAGTTAAATTTGCCCGTCCAGACAACTCCAGCTAGTCTCTCATTGGTTCTCCCTATTCCTGTTCATCTTCCGCAGAAATTGCAAACTGGGCCAAACAGGAGGTTAAAGGCACTGACTCTCCAAGTCGGGAGAGTGTTAGTAAAGCGTCTGGAATGTTGCACCCGAGTACCAGGGGACGAAAACTGAGACATATTTGAACACGTCTCCCGATCACACGGTTGATCATACTCTGGGTTCCACATGCATGTTTTAGCTGAAGGAAGAATCCCTTAAACCTGGAGAGTTGAGACCCGTGGAATGGGTACCATGCAATATGACTTCAAAGGGTCTTCATTTGCTCACCGAACCTCTTCAATCCTATCACTGCTGCGTTTATGCCCCTGTACACACGCTTGATTCTCTTTCGGAGACATAGCAATCCATAGGTTTTAAGATACTTACTAGTAAGGTACATTCTTAGGCGTTTAAAATTGGGTGTTGAGTGCATTTTGTTGAGCAAGGAGTAGCTCTTGTCTATTCCATATGTGGCTTAAGGAACTTTATCTGTGCTCATTTCAATCTCTGGTTTTATGCAGCACCCCAACTCATCTTTCACCTTAAGCAAGCATAAGTTGGTTTTCTACATTTGAGACCCTGTTCTGTTTTGTAATCCAGTTCCTGTGTAGCCAAGTTTACATTCCGTGTATTAGTGATATCTTATTATGTTTCTATTTCTGTGTGACTTATTTCAGTTAGAATCATCATACCTGAATCCACTCATTATGCTGCTATGGGCCTGATGACAGAGATTTCATTGCTGAGTGATATTGCATTGTACGTAAGTACCACAACTTCTTTATCCATTTTTCGCTTTCTGCGATATTGAACTTGTAGCGTAAACGAGGTTCTTGTAAACAAAGCCGTCCCAAACTTTGGGGTGGCTGTGTCTTTTTGATTTTAATTTCCCTAAGCTATAGGACCATAAGTGGAAGTGCCCTAGGCTCTGTTGCTTTGTTTTTTAGATGTTTCAGGAAACACCATACACTTCTCCCGAGTGGCTGTTGGTAATTTACGTCCCGCCCATCAGCATAACAAGGCTCCCAGTTCTCCATGGCCTGTCCTGCCTTTTTGGATTTTACACTTTTTTCAGATGGCCCTTTTGATGTGGGGGAAGTGAGACTTCATTGTAGTGCAGATTTCCTTTGCAAGCTTGCTTGGTTGGCCAAAAAGGGCGTATGCATTTTTTCCTGAATATATTCTGGAAAAAACGCATACGCCCTTTTTGGCCAGGTGCATCATTGTCGACGTTCTGCCTCTTTTCCTATGCTTTAAATGCAATTCCTGTCTACCTCCTGAAATCGGTATCCTGCAATTCTCCCCCGCTTTCAAGTCCTCTTGGCAGCCTTACTTCAGTATATTTTTGGACGATAGCTGTCATTTATAACTCTGCAGGTTTGTGAATTACAGTGCCCCTGAGCTCCTTTCTTCAACTCGCTTTCTTGTGAGCTGGCCGCAACACCGCAGGATTGCTTCAGGCCCTAATCTGGTTCCGGCACGGCACGCTGAGCCTTTGGTTAATTCCTCTTCCTGGTGGGAAATGAGAGTTAAATTTGCCCGTCCAGTCACCTCCAGCTAGTCTCTCATTGGTTCTCCCTATTCCTGTTCATCTTCCGCAGAAATTGCAAACTGGGCCAAACAGGAGGTTAAAGGCACTGAGTCTCCAAGTCGGGAGAGTGTTAGTAAAGCATCTGGAATGTTGCACCCGAGAAGCAGGGGACGAAAACTGAGACATATTTGAACACGTCTCCCGATCACACAGTTGATCATACTCTGGGTTCCAAATGCATGTTTTAGCTGAAGGAAGAATCCCTTAAACCTGGAGAGTTGAGACCCGTGGAATTGGTACCATGCAATATGACTTCAAAGGGTCTTCATTTGCTCACCGAACCTCTCCAATCCTATCACTGCTGCATTTATGCCCCTGTACACACGCTTGATTCTCTTTCGGAGACATAGCAATCCATAGGTTTTAAGATACTTACTAGTCAGGTACATTCTTAGGCGTTTAATATGGGGTTTTGAGTCCATTTCGTTGAGCAAGGTGTAGCTCTTGTCTATTCCATATTTGGCTTCAGGAACTTTATCTGTGCTCATTTCAATCTCTGGTTTTATGCAGCACCCCAACTCACCTTTCCCCTTAAGCAAGCATATGTTGGTTTTCTACATTTGAGACCCTCTTCTGTTTTGTAATCCAGTTCCTGTGTAGCCAAGTTTACTTTCCGTGTATTAGTGATATCTTATGATGTTTCTTTTTCTGTGTGACTTATTTCAGTTAGAATCATCATACCTGAATCCACTCATTATGCTGCTACAGGCCTGATGACATAGATTTCATTGCTGAATGATATTGCATTGTACCACAATTTCTTTATCCAGTTTTCACTTTCTGCGATATTGAACTTGTACCGTAAACAAGGTTCTTGTAAACAGAGCCGTCCCAAACTTTGGGGTGGCTGTGTCTTTTTGATTTTAATTTCCCTAAGCTATAGGACCATAAGTGGAAGTGCCCTAGGCTCTGTTGCTTTGTTTTTTAGATATTTCAGGAAACACCATACACTTCTCCCGAGTGGCTGTTGGCAATTTACATCCCGCCCATCAGCATAACAAGGCTCCCAGTTCTCCATGGCCTGTCCTGCCTTTCTGGATTTTACACTTTTTTCAGATGGCCCTTTTGACCGGGGGGAATTGAGACTGCATTGTAGTGCAGATTTCTATTGCAAGCTTGCTTGGTTGGCCAAAAAGGGCGTATGCGTTTTTTCCTGAATATATTCAGGAAAAAACGCATACGCCCTTTTTGGCCAAGTGCATTATTGTCGACATTCTGCCTCTTTTCCTATGCTTTAAATGCAATTCCAGTCTACCTCCTGAAATCGGTTTCCTGCAATTCTTCCCCGCATTCAAGTCCTCTTGGCAGCCTTACTTCAGTATATTTTTGGACGATAGCTGTCATTTATAACTCTGCAGGTTTGTGAATTACAGGGCCCCGAGCTCCTTTCTTCAACTCGCTTTCTTGTGAGCTGGCCGAAACACTGCAGGATTGCTTCAGGCCCTAATCTGGTTGCGGCACGGCACGCTGAGCCTTTGGTTAATTCCTCTTCCTGGTGGGAAATGAGAGTTAAATTTGCCCGTCCAGACACCTCCAGCTAGTCTCTCATTGGTTCTCTCTATTCCTGTTCATCTTCCGCAGAAATTGCAAACTGGACCAAAGAGGAGGTTAAAGGCACTGACTCTCCAAGTTGGGAGAGTGTTAATAAAGCATCCGGAATGTTGCACCCGAGTACCAGGGGACGAGAACTGAGACATATTCTAACACGTCTCCCAATCACAAGGTTGATCATACTCTGGGTTCCACATGCATGTTTTAGCTGAAGGAAGAATCCCTTAAACCTGAAGAGTTGAGACCCGTGTAATGGGTACCATGCAATATGACTTCAAAGGGTCTTCATTTGCTCACCGAACCTCTCCAATCCTATCACTGCTGCGTTTATGCCCCTGTACACACGCTTGATTCTCTTTCGGAGACATAGCAATCCGTAGGTTTTAAGATATTTACTAGTCAGGTACATACTTAGGCGTTTAATATGGGGTGTTGAGTCCATTTCATTCAGCAAGGAGTAGCTCTTGACTATTACATATTTGGCTTAAGGAACTTTATCTGTGCTCATTTCAATCTCTGGTTTTATGCAGCACCCCAACTCACCTTTCCCCTTAAGCAAGCATAAGTTGGTTTTCTACATTTGAGACCCTGTTCTGTTTTGCAATTTAGTTCCTCTGTAGCCAAGTTTACATTCCGTGTATTAGTGATATCTTATGATGTTTCTTTTTCTGTGTGACTTATTTCAGTTAGAATCATCATACCTGTATCCACTCATTATGCTGCTACGGGCTTGATGAGATAGATGTCATTGCTGAGTGATATTGCATTGTACGTAAGTACCACAACTTCTTTATCCATTTTTCACTTTCTGAAATATTGAACTTGTACCGTAAACGAAGTTCTTGTAAACAGAGCCGTCCCAAACTTTGGGGTAGCTTTGTCTTTTTGATTTTAATTTCCCTAAGCTATAGGACCATAAGTGGAAGTGCCCTAGGCTCTGTTGCTTTGTTTTTTAGATGTTTCAGGAAACACCATACACTTCTCCCTAGTGGCTGTTGGCAATTTACATCCCGCCCATCAGCATAACAAGGTTCCCAGTTCTCCATGGCCTGTCCTGCCTTTCTGGATTTTACACTTTTTTCAGATGGCCCTTTTGACCGGGGGGAAGTGAGACTTCATTGTAGTGCAGATTTCCTTTGCAAGCTTGCTTGGTTGGCCAAAAAGGGCGTATGCGTTTTTTCCTGAATATATTCAGGAAAAAACGCATACGCCCTTTTTGGCCAAGTGCATCATTGTCGACGTTCTGCCTCTTTTCCTATGCTTTAAAGGCAATTCCAGTCTACCTCCTGAAATAGGTTTCCTGCAATTCTGCCCCGCTTTCAAGTCCTCTTGGCAGCCTTACTTCAGTATAATTTTGGACGATAGCTGTCATTTATAACTCTGCAGGTTTGTGAATTACAGTGCCCCTGAGCTCCTTTCTTGAACTCGCTTTCTTGTGAGCTGGCTGCAACACCGCAGGATTGCTTCAGGCCCTAATCTGGTTCCGGCATGGCACTCTGAGCCTTTGGTTAATTCCTCTTCCTGGTGGGAAATGAGAGTTAAATTTGCACGTCCAGACACCTCCAGCTAGTCTCTCATTGGTTCTCCCTATACCTGTTCATCTTCCGCAGAAATTGCAAACTGGGCCAAACAGGAGGTTAAAGGCACTGACTCTCCAAGTCGGGAGAGTGTTAGTAAAGCGTCTGGATTGTTGCACCCGAGTACCAGGGGATGAGAACTGAGACATATTTGAACACGTCTCCCGATCACACGGTTGATCATACTCTGGGTTCCACATGCATGTTTTAGCTGAAGGAAGAATCCCTTAAACCTGGAGAGTTGAGACCCGTGGAATGGGTACCATGCAATATGACTTCAAAGGGTCTTCATTTGCTCACCGAACCTCTCCAATCCTATCACTGCTGCGTTTATGCCCCTGTACACATGCTTGATTATCTTTCGGAGACATAGCAATCCATAGGATTTAAGATACTTATTAGTCAGGTACGTTCTTAGGCGTTTAATATGGGGTGTTGAGTCCATTTCGTTTAGCAAGGAGTAGCACTTGTCTATTCCATATTTGGCTTAAGGAACTTTATGTGTGGTCATTTCAATCTCTGGTTTTATGCAGCACCCCAACTCACCTTTCCCCTTAAGAAAGCGTAAGTTGGTTTTCTAAATTTGAGACCCTGTTCTGTTTTGTAATTTAGTTCCTGTGTAGCCGAGTTTACATTCCGTGTATTAGTGATATCTTATGGTGTTTCTTTTTCTGTGTGACTTATTTCAGTTAGAATCATCATACCTGAATCCACTCATTCTGCTGCTACGGGCCTGATGACATAGATTTCATTGCTGAGTGATATTGCATTGTACGTAAGTACTACAACTTCTTTATCCATTTTTCACTTTCTGCTATATTGAACTTGTTCTGTAAACGAGGTTCCTGTAAACAGAGCCGTCCCAAACTTTGGGGTTGCTGTGTCTTTTTGATTTTAATTTCCCTAAGCTATAGGACCATAAGTGGAAGTGCCCTAGGCTCTGTTGCTTTGTTTTTTAGATGTTTCAGGAAACACCATACACTTCTCCCTAGTGGCTGTTGGCAATTTACATCCCGCCCTTCAGCATAACAAGGCTCCCAGTTCTCCATGGCCTGTCCTGCCTTTCTGGATTTTACAGTTTTTTCAGATGGCCCTTTTGACCGGGGGAAAGTGAGACTTCATTGTAGTGCACATTTCCTTTGCTAGCTTGCTTGGTTGGCCAAAAAGGGCGTATGCGTTTTTTCCTGAATATATTCAGGAAAAAACGCATACGCCCTTTTTGGCCAAGTGCATCATTGTCGACGTTCTGCCTCTTTTCCTATGCTTTAAATGCAATTCCAGTCTACCTTCTGAAATCGGTTTCCTGCAATTCTGCCCCGCTTTCAAGTCCTCTTGGCAGCCTTACTTCAGTATATTTTTGGACGATAGCTGTCATTTATAACTCTGCAGGTTTGTGAATTACAGTGCCCCTGAGCTCCTTTCTTCAACTCGCTTTCTTGTGAGCTGGCCGCAACACCGCAGGATTGCTTCAGGCCCTAATCTGGCTCCGGCACGGCACGCTGAGCCTTTGGTTAATTCCTCTTCCTGCTGGGAAATGAGAGTTAAATTTGCCCGTCCAGACACCTCCAGCTAGTCTCTCATTGGTTCTCCCTATTCCTGTTCATCTTCCGCAGAAATTGCAAACTGGGCCAAACAGGAGGTTAAAGGCACTGACTCTCCAAGTCGGGAGAGTGTTAGTAAAGCATCTGGAATGTTGCACCCGAGTACCAGGGGACGAAAACTGAGACATATTTGAACACGTCTCCCGATCACACAGGTGATCATACTCTGGGTTCCACATGCATGTTTTAGCTGAAGGTAGAATCCCTTAAACCTGGAGAGTTGAGACCCGTGGAATGGGTACCATGCAATATGACTTCAAAGGGTCTTCATTTGCTCACCGAACCTCTCCAATTCTATCACTGCTGCATTTATGCCCCTGTACACATGCTTGATTCTCTTTCGGAGACATAGCAATCCATAGGTTTTAAGATACTTACTAGTCAGGTACATTCTTAGGCGTTTAATATGGGGTGTTGAGTGCATTTCGTTGAGCAAGGAGTAGCTCTTGTCTATTCCATATTTGGCTTAAGGAACTTTATCTGTGCTCATTTCAATCTCTGGTTTTATGCAGCACCCCAACTCACCTTTCCCCTTAAGCAAGCATAAGTTGGTTTTCTACATTTGAGACCCTGTTCTGATTTGTAATCCCGTTCCTGTGTAGCCAAGTTTACATTCCGTGTATTAGTGATGTCTTATGGTATTTCTATTTCTGTGTGACTTATTTCAGTTAGAATCATCATACCTGAATCCACTCATTATGCTGCTACGGGCCTGATGACATAGATTTCATTGCTGAGTGATATTGCATTGTACGTAAGTACCACAACTTCTTTATCCAGTTTTCACTTTCTCTGATATTGAACTTGTACCGTAAACGAGGTTCTTGTAAACAGAGCTGTCCCAAACTTTGGGGTGGCTGTGTCTTTTTGATTTTAATTTCCCTAAGCTATAGGACCATAAGTGGAAGTGCCCTAGGCTCTGTTTCTCTGTTTTTTAGATGTTTCAGGAAACACCATACACTTTTACTGAGTGGCTGTTGGCAATTTACATCCCGCCCATCAGCATAACAAGGCTCCCAGTTCTCCATGGCCTGTCCTGCCTTTCTGGATTTTACACTTTTTTCAGATGGCCCTTTTGACCGGGTGGAAGTGAGACTTCATTGTAGTGCAGATTTCCTTTGCAAGCTTGCTTGGTTGGCCAAAAAGTTCGTATGCGTTTTTTCCTGAATATATTCAGGAAAAAACCCATACGCACTTTTTGGCCAATTGCATCATTGTTGACGTTCTGCCTCTTTTCCTATTCTTTAAATGTAATTCCAGTCTACGTCCTGAAATCGGTTGCCTGCAATTCTGCCCCGCTTTCAAGTCCTCTTGGCAACCTTACTTCAGTATATTTTTGGACGATAGCTGTCATTTATAACTCTGCAGGTTTTTGAATTACAATGCCCCTGAGCTCCTTTCTTCAACTTGCTTTCTTGTGAGCTGGCCGCAAAACCGCAGGATTGCTTCAGGCCCTAATCTGGTTCCGGCACGGCACGCTGAGCTTTCGGTTAATTCCTCTTCCTGGTGGCAAATGAGAGTTAAATTTGCCCGTCCACACACCTCCAGCTAGTCTCTCATTTGTTCTCCCTATTCCTGTTCATCTTCCGCAGAAATTGCAAACTGGGCCAAACCGGAGGTAAAAGGCACTGACTCTCCAAGTAGGGAGAGTGTTAGTAAAGCGTCTGGAATATTGCACCCGAGTACCAGGGGACGAAAACTGAGATATATTTGAACACGTGTCCCAATCACATGGTTGATCATACTCTGCGTTCCACATGCATGTTTTAGCTGAAGGAAGAATCCCTTAAACCTGGAGAGTTGAGACCCTTGGTATGGGTAGCATGCAATATGATTTCAAAGGGTCTTCATTTGCTCACTGAACCTCTCCAATCCCATCACTGCTGCTTTTATGCCCCTGTACACACGCTTGATTCTCTTTCAGAGACATAGCCATCTATAGGTTTTAAGATAGTTACTCGTCAGGTACATTCTTAGGCGTTTAATATGGGGTGTTGAGTCCATTTGGTTGAGCAAGGAGTAGCTCTTGTCTATTCCATATTAGGCTTAAGGAACTTTATCTGTGCTCATTTCAATCTCTGGTTTTATGCAGCACCCCAACTCACCTTTCCCCTTAAGCAAGCATGTTGGTTTTCTAAAGTTGAGACCCCGTTCTGTTTTGTAATCCAGTTCCTGTGTAGCCAAGGTTACATTCCATGTGTTAGTGATATCTTATGATGTTTCTTTTTCTGTGTGACTTATTTCAGTTAGAATCATCATACCTGAATCCACTCATTATGCTGCTATGGGCCTGTTGACATAGATTTCATTGCTGACTGATATTGCATTGTACGTAAGTACCCCAATTTCTTTATCCATTTTTTACTTTCTGCGATATTGACCTTGTACTGTAAATGAGGTTCTTGTAAACAGAGCCATCCCAAACTTTCGCGTGGCTGTGTCTTTTGATTTTAATTTCTCTAAGCTATAGGACCATAAGTGGAAGTGCCCTAGGTTCTGTTTCTCTGTTTTTTAGATGTTTCAGGAAACACCATACACTTCTGCCGAGTGGCTGTTGGCAATTTACATCCCGCCCATCAGCATAACTAGGCTCCTAGTTCTCCATGGCCTGTCCTGCCTTTCTGGATTTTACACTTTTTTCAGATGGCCGTTTTGACCGGGGGGAAGTGAGACTTCATTGTAGTGCAGATTTCGTTTGCAAGCTTGCTTGGTTTGTCAAAAAGGGCGTATGCGTTTTTTCCTGAATATATTCAGGAAAAAACGCATACGCCCTTTTTGGCCAAGTGCATCATTGTTGATGTTCTGCCTCTTTTCCTATGCTTTAAATGCAATTCCAGTCTACCTCCTGAAATCGGTTTCCTGCAATTCTGCCCCAATTTCAAGTCCTCTTGGCAGCCTTAATTCAGTATATTTTTGGACGATAGCTGTCATTTATAACTCTGCAGGTTTGTGAATTACAGTGCCCCTGAGCTCCTTTCTTCAACTCGCTTTCTTGTGAGCTGGCCGCAACACCGCACGATTGCTTCAGGCCCTAATCTGGTTCCGGCACGGCACGCTGAACCTTTGGTTAATTCCTCTTCCTGGTGGTAAATGAGAGTTAAATTTGCCCGTCCAGACACCTCCAGCTTGTCTCTCAGTGGTTCTCCCTATTCCTGTTCATCTTCCGCAGAAATTGCAAACAGGGCCAAACAGGAGGTTGAAGGCACTGACTCTCCAAGTCGGGAAAGTGTTAGTAAAGCATCTGGAATGTTGCACCCGAGTACCAGTGGAGGAAAACTGAGACATATTGGAACACGTCTCCCGATCACACGGTTGATCACACTCTGGGTTCCACATGCATGATTTAGCTGAAGGAAGAATCCCTTAAACCTGGAGAGTTGAGACCCGTGGAATGGGTACCATGCAATATGACTTCAAAGGGTCTTCACTTGCTCACCGAACCTCTGCAGTCCTATCACTGATGCGTTTATACCCCTGTACACACGCTTGATTCTCTTTCAGAGACATAGCAATCCATAGGTTTTAAGATACTTACTAGTCAGGTACATTCTTAGGCGTTTAATATGTGGTGTTGAGTCCATTTCATTGAGCAAGGAGTAGCTCTTGTCTATTCCATATTTGGCTTAAGGAACTTTATCTGTGCGCATTTCAATCTCTGGTTTTATGCAGCATGCCAACTCACCTTTCCCCTTAAGCAAGCATAAGTTGGTTTTCTACATTTGAGACCCTGTTCTGTTTTGTAATCCAGTTCCTGTGTAGCCAGGTTTACATTCCGTGTATTAGTGGTGTCTTATGATGTTTCTTTTTCTGTGTGACTTATTTCAGTTAGAATCATCATACCTGAATCCACTCATTATGCTGCTACGGGCCTGATGACATAGATTTCATTGCTGAGTGATATTGCATTGTACGTAAGTACCACAACTTCTTTATCCATTTTTCACTTCCTGCGATATTGAACTTGTACCGTAAACGAGGTTCTTGTAAACAGAGCTGTCCCAAACTTTGGGGTGGCTGTGTCTTTTTGATTTTAATTTCCCTAAGCTATAGGACCATAAGTGGAATTGCCCTAGGCTCTGTTGCTTTGTTTTTTAGATGTTTCAGGAAACACCATACACTTCTCCTGAGTGGCTGTTGGCAATTTACATCCCGCCCATCAGCATAACAAGGCTCCCAGTTCTCCATGGCCTGTCCTGCCTTTCTGGATTTTACACTTTTTTCAGAAGGCCCTTTTGACCGGGGGGAAGTGAGACTTCATTGTAGTGCAGATTTCCTTTGCAAGATTGCTTGCTTGGCCAAAAAGTGCGTATGTGTTTTTTCCTGAATATATTCATGAAAAAACGCATACGCCCTTTTTGGCCAAGTGCATCATTTTCGACGTTCTGCCTCTTTTCCTATGCTTTAAATGCAATTCCAGTCTACCTCCTGAAATCGGTTTCCTGCAATTCTGCCCCACTTTCAAGTCCTCTTGGCAGCCTTACTTCAGTATATTTTTGGACGATAGCTGTCATTTATAACTCTGCAGGTTTGTGAATTACAGTGCCCCTGAGCTCCTTTCTTCAACTCGCTTTCTTGTGAGCTGGCCGCAACACCGCAGGATTGCTTCAGGCCCTAATCTGTTTCCGGCACGGCATGTTGAGCCTTTGGTTAATTCCTCTTCCTGGTGGGAAATGAGAGTTCAATTTGCCCGTCCAGACACCTCCAGCTAGTCTCTCATTTGTTCTCCCTATTCCTGTTCATCTTCCGCAAAAATTGCAAACTGGGCCAAACAGGAGGTTAAAGGCACTGACTCTCCAAGTCGGGAGAGTATTAGTAAAGTGTCTGGAATGTTGCACCCGAGTACCAGGGGATGAAAACTGAGACATATTTGAACACGTCTCCCGATCACACGGTTGATCATACTCTGGGTTCCACATGCATGTTTTAGCTGAAGGAAGAATCCCTTAATCCTGGAGAGTTGAGACCCGTGGAATGGGTACCATGCAATATGACTTCAAAGGGTCTTCATTTGCTCACCGAACCTCTCCAATCCTATCACTGCTGCGTTTATGCCCCTGTACACACTCTTGATTCTCTTTCGGAGACATAGCAATCCATAGGTTTTAAGATACTTACTAGTCAGGTACATTCTTAGGCGTTTAATATGGGGTGTTGAGTCCATTTCGTTGAGCAAGGAGTAGCTCTTGTCTCTTCCATATTTGGCTTAAGGAACTTTATCTGTGCTCATTTCAATCTCTGGTTTTATGCAGCACCGCAACTCACCTTTCCCCTTAAGCAAGCATAAGTTGGTTTTCTACATTTGAGACCCTGTTCTGTTTTGTAATTCAGTTCCTGTGTAGCCAAGTTTACATT
Source organism: Orcinus orca (assembly GCF_937001465.1). Classification (NCBI taxonomy): domain Eukaryota; kingdom Metazoa; phylum Chordata; class Mammalia; order Artiodactyla; family Delphinidae; genus Orcinus; species Orcinus orca. Next base: position 136,008 of record NW_026043771.1, read on the forward strand.
CCGTGTATTAGTGATGTCTTATGATGTTTCTATTTCTGTGTGATTTATTTCAGTTAGAATCATCATACCTGAATCCACTCATTATGCTGCTATGGGCCTGATGACATAGATTTCATTGCTGAGTGATATTGCATTGTACGTAAGTACCACAACTTCTTTATCCATTTTTCAATTTCTGCGATATTGAACTTGTACCGTAAACGAGGTTCTTGTAAACAGAGCCGTCCCAAACTTTGGGGTGGCTGTGTCTTTTTGATTTTAATTTCCCTAAGCTATAGGACCATAAGTGGAAGTGCCCTAGGCTCTGTTGCTCTGTTTTTTAGATGATTCAGGAAACACCATACACTTCTCCCGAGTGGCTGTTGGCAATTTACAACCCGCCCATCAGCATAACAAGGCTCCCAGTTCTCCATGGCCTGTCCTGCCTTTCTGGATTTTACACTTTTTTCAGATGGCACTTTTGACCGGGGAGAAGTGGGACTTCATTGTAGTGCAGATTTCCTTTGCAAGCTTGCTTGGTTGGCCAAAAAGTGCGTATGCGTTTTTTCCTGAATATATTCAGGAAAAAACCCATACGCCCTTTTTGGCCAAGTGCATCATTGTCGATGTTCTGCCTCTTTTCCTATGCTTTAAATGCAATTCCAGTCTACCTCCTGAAATCAGTTGCCTGCAATTCTGCCCCTCTTTCAAGTCCTCTTGGCAGGCTTACTTCAGTATATTTTTGGACGATAGCTGTCATTTATAACTCTGCAGGTTTGTGAATTACAGTGCCCCTGAGCTCCTTTCTTCAACTCGCTTTCTTGTGAGCTGGCCGCAACACCACAGGATTGCTTCAGGCCCTAATCTGGTTCCGGCACGGCACGCTGAACCTTTGGTTAATTCCTCTTCCTGGTGGGAAATGAGAGTTAAATTTGCCCGTCCAGACACCTCCAGCTAGTCTCTCATTGGTTCTCCCTATTCCTGTTCATCTTCCGCAGAAATTGCAAACTGAGCCAAACAGGAGGTTAAAGGCACTGACTCTCCAAGTCGGGAGAGTGTTAGTAAAGCATCTGGAATGTTGCACCCGAGTACCAGGGGACGAAAACTGAGACATATTTGAACACGTCTCTCAATCACACGGTTGATCATACTCTGGGTTCCACATGCAAGTTTTTGCTGAAGGAAGAATCCCTTAAACCTGGAGAGTTGAGACCCGTGGAATGGGTACCATGCAATATGACTTCAAAGGGTCTTCATTTGCTCACCGAACCTCTCCAATCCTATCACTGCTGCGTTTATGCCCCTGTACACACGCTTGATTCTCTTTCGGAGACATATCAATCCATAGGTTTTAAGATACTTACTAGTCAGGTACATTCTTAGGCGTTTAATATGGGGTGTTGAGTCCATTTCGTTGAGCAAGGAGTAGCTCTTGTCTATTCCATATTTGGCTTAAGGAACTTTATCTGTGCTCATTTCAATCTCTGGTTTAATGCAGCACCCCAACTCACCTTTCCCCTTAAGCAAGCATAAGTTGGTTTTCTACATTTGAAACACTGTTCTGTTTGTAATCCAGTTCCTGTGTAGCCAAGTTTACATTCCGTGTATTAGTGATATCTTATGATGTTTCTTTTTCTGTGTGACTTATTTCAGTTAGAATCATCATACCTGAATCCACTCATTATGCTGCTACGGGACTGATGACATAGATTTCATGGCTGAGTGATATTGCATTGGACGTAAGTACCACAACTTCTTTATCCATTTTTCACTTTCTGCGATATTGAACTTGTACAGTAAACGACGTTCTTGTAAACAGAGCTGTCCCAAACTTTGGGGTGGCTGTGTCTTTTTGATTTTAATTTCCCTAAGCTATAGGACCATAAGTGGAAGTGCCCTAGGCTCTGTTGCTTTGTTTTTTAGATGTTTCAGGAAACACCATACACTTCTTCCGAGTGGCTGTTGGCAATTTACATCCTGCCCATCAGCATAACAAGGCTCCCAGTTCTCCATGGCCTGTCCTGCCTTTCTGGATTTTACACTTTTTTCAGATGGCCCTTTTGACCGGGGGGAAGTGAGACGTTATTTTAGTGCAGATTTCTTTGCAAGCTTGCTTGGTTGGCCAAAAAGGGCGTATGCGTTTTTTCCTGAATATATTCAGGAAAAAACCCATACGCACTTTTTGGCCAATTGCATCATTGTTGACGTTCTGCCTCTTTTCCTATTCTTTAAATGTAATTCCAGTCTACGTCCTGAAATCGGTTGCCTGCAATTCTGCCCCGCTTTCAAGTCCTCTTGGCAACCTTACTTCAGTATATTTTTGGACGATAGCTGTCATTTATAACTCTGCAGGTTTTTGAATTACAATGCCCCTGAGCTCCTTTCTTCAACTTGCTTTCTTGTGAGCTGGCCGCAAAACCGCAGGATTGCTTCAGGCCCTAATCTGGTTCCGGCACGGCACGCTGAGCTTTCGGTTAATTCCTCTTCCTGGTGGCAAATGAGAGTTAAATTTGCCCGTCCACACACCTCCAGCTAGTCTCTCATTTGTTCTCCCTATTCCTGTTCATCTTCCGCAGAAATTGCAAACTGGGCCAAACCGGAGGTAAAAGGCACTGACTCTCCAAGTCGGGAGAGTGTTAGTAAAGCGTCTGGAATATTGCACCCGAGTACCAGGGGACGAAAACTGAGATATATTTGAACACGTGTCCCAATCACATGGTTGATCATACTCTGCGTTCCACATGCATGTTTTAGCTGAAGGAAGAATCCCTTAAACCTGGAGAGTTGAGACCCTTGGTATGGGTAGCATGCAATATGATTTCAAAGGGTCTTCATTTGCTCACTGAACCTCTCCAATCCCATCACTGCTGCTTTTATGCCCCTGTACACACGCTTGATTCTCTTTCAGAGACATAGCCATCTATAGGTTTTAAGATAGTTACTCGTCAGGTACATTCTTAGGCGTTTAATATGGGGTGTTGAGTCCATTTGGTTGAGCAAGGAGTAGCTCTTGTCTATTCCATATTTGGCTTAAGGAACTTTATCTGTGCTCATTTCAATCTCTGGTTTTATGCAGCACCCCAACTCACCTTTCCCCTTAAGCAAGCATGTTGGTTTTCTAAAGTTGAGACCCCGTTCTGTTTTGTAATCCAGTTCCTGTGTAGCCAAGGTTACATTCCATGTGTTAGTGATATCTTATGATGTTTCTTTTTCTGTGTGACTTATTTCAGTTAGAATCATCATACCTGAATCCACTCATTATGCTGCTATGGGCCTGTTGACATAGATTTCATTGCTGACTGATATTGCATTGTACGTAAGTACCCCAATTTCTTTATCCATTTTTTACTTTCTGCGATATTGACCTTGTACTGTAAATGAGGTTCTTGTAAACAGAGCCATCCCAAACTTTCGCGTGGCTGTGTCTTTTGATTTTAATTTCTCTAAGCTATAGGACCATAAGTGGAAGTGCCCTAGGTTCTGTTTCTCTGTTTTTTAGATGTTTCAGGAAACACCATACACTTCTGCCGAGTGGCTGTTGGCAATTTACATCCTGCCCATCAGCATAACTAGGCTCCTAGTTCTCCATGGCCTGTCCTGCCTTTCTGGATTTTACACTTTTTTCAGATGGCCGTTTTGACCGGGGGGAAGTGAGACTTCATTGTAGTGCAGATTTCGTTTGCAAGCTTGCTTGGTTTGTCAAAAAGGGCGTATGCGTTTTTTCCTGAATATATTCAGGAAAAAACGCATACGCCCTTTTTGGCCAAGTGCATCATTGTTGATGTTCTGCCTCTTTTCCTATGCTTTAAATGCAATTCCAGTCTACCTCCTGAAATCGGTTTCCTGCAATTCTGCCCCAATTTCAAGTCCTCTTGGCAGCCTTAATTCAGTATATTTTTGGACGATAGCTGTCATTTATAACTCTGCAGGTTTGTGAATTACAGTGCCCCTGAGCTCCTTTCTTCAACTCGCTTTCTTGTGAGCTGGCCGCAACACCGCACGATTGCTTCAGGCCCTAATCTGGTTCCGGCACGGCACGCTGAACCTTTGGTTAATTCCTCTTCCTGGTGGTAAATGAGAGTTAAATTTGCCCGTCCAGACACCTCCAGCTTGTCTCTCAGTGGTTCTCCCTATTCCTGTTCATCTTCCGCAGAAATTGCAAACAGGGCCAAACAGGAGGTTGAAGGCACTGACTCTCCAAGTCGGGAAAGTGTTAGTAAAGCATCTGGAATGTTGCACCCGAGTACCAGTGGAGGAAAACTGAGACATATTGGAACACGTCTCCCGATCACACGGTTGATCACACTCTGGGTTCCACATGCATGATTTAGCTGAAGGAAGAATCCCTTAAACCTGGAGAGTTGAGACCCGTGGAATGGGTACCATGCAATATGACTTCAAAGGGTCTTCACTTGCTCACCGAACCTCTGCAGTCCTATCACTGATGCGTTTATACCCCTGTACACACGCTTGATTCTCTTTCAGAGACATAGCAATCCATAGGTTTTAAGATACTTACTAGTCAGGTACATTCTTAGGCGTTTAATATGTGGTGTTGAGTCCATTTCATTGAGCAAGGAGTAGCTCTTGTCTATTCCATATTTGGCTTAAGGAACTTTATCTGTGCGCATTTCAATCTCTGGTTTTATGCAGCATGCCAACTCACCTTTCCCCTTAAGCAAGCATAAGTTGGTTTTCTACATTTGAGACCCTGTTCTGTTTTGTAATCCAGTTCCTGTGTAGCCAGGTTTACATTCCGTGTATTAGTGGTGTCTTATGATGTTTCTTTTTCTGTGTGACTTATTTCAGTTAGAATCATCATACCTGAATCCACTCATTATGCTGCTACGGGCCTGATGACATAGATTTCATTGCTGAGTGATATTGCATTGTACGTAAGTACCACAACTTCTTTATCCATTTTTCACTTCCTGCGATATTGAACTTGTACCGTAAACGAGGTTCTTGTAAACAGAGCTGTCCCAAACTTTGGGGTGGCTGTGTCTTTTTGATTTTAATTTCCCTAAGCTATAGGACCATAAGTGGAAGTGCCCTAGGCTCTGTTGCTTTGTTTTTTAGATGTTTCAGGAAACACCATACACTTCTCCTGAGTGGCTGTTGGCAATTTACATCCCGCCCATCAGCATAACAAGGCTCCCAGTTCTCCATGGCCTGTCCTGCCTTTCTGGATTTTACACTTTTTTCAGAAGGCCCTTTTGACCGGGGGGAAGTGAGACTTCATTGTAGTGCAGATTTCCTTTGCAAGATTGCTTGCTTGGCCAAAAAGTGCGTATGTGTTTTTTCCTGAATATATTCATGAAAAAACGCATACGCCCTTTTTGGCCAAGTGCATCATTTTTGACGTTCTGCCTCTTTTCCTATGCTTTAAATGCAATTCCAGTCTACCTCCTGAAATCGGTTTCCTGCAATTCTGCCCCACTTTCAAGTCCTCTTGGCAGCCTTACTTCAGTATATTTTTGGACGATAGCTGTCATTTATAACTCTGCAGGTTTGTGAATTACAGTGCCCCTGAGCTCCTTTCTTCAACTCGCTTTCTTGTGAGCTGGCCGCAACACCGCAGGATTGCTTCAGGCCCTAATCTGTTTCCGGCACGGCATGTTGAGCCTTTGGTTAATTCCTCTTCCTGGTGGGAAATGAGAGTTCAATTTGCCCGTCCAGACACCTCCAGCTAGTCTCTCATTTGTTCTCCCTATTCCTGTTCATCTTCCGCAAAAATTGCAAACTGGGCCAAACAGGAGGTTAAAGGCACTGACTCTCCAAGTCGGGAGAGTATTAGTAAAGTGTCTGGAATGTTGCACCCGAGTACCAGGGGATGAAAACTGAGACATATTTGAACACGTCTCCCGATCACACGGTTGATCATACTCTGGGTTCCACATGCATGTTTTAGCTGAAGGAAGAATCCCTTAATCCTGGAGAGTTGAGACCCGTGGAATGGGTACCATGCAATATGACTTCAAAGGGTCTTCATTTGCTCACCGAACCTCTCCAATCCTATCACTGCTGCGTTTATGCCCCTGTACACACTCTTGATTCTCTTTCGGAGACATAGCAATCCATAGGTTTTAAGATACTTACTAGTCAGGTACATTCTTAGGCGTTTAATATGGGGTGTTGAGTCCATTTCGTTGAGCAAGGAGTAGCTCTTGTCTCTTCCATATTTGGCTTAAGGAACTTTATCTGTGCTCATTTCAATCTCTGGTTTTATGCAGCACCCCAACTCACCTTTCCCCTTAAGCAAGCATAAGTTGGTTTTCTACATTTGAGACCCTGTTCTGTTTTGTAATCCAGTTCCTGTGTAGCCAAGATTACATTCCGTGTATTAGTGATATCTTATGATGTTTCTTTTACTGTGTGACTTATTTCAGTTAGAATTATCATACCTGAATCCACTCATTATGCTTCTACGGGCCTGATGACATAGATTTCATTGCTGAGTGATATTGCATTGTACGTAAGTGCCACAACTTCTTTATCCATTTTTCACTTCCTGCGATATTGAACTTGTATCGTAAACGAGGTTCTTGTAAACAGAGCCGTCCCAAACTTTGGGGTGGCTGTGTCTTTTTGATTTTAATTTCCCTAAGCTATAGGACCATAAGTGGAAGTGCCCTAGGCTCTGTTGCTTTGTTTTTTAGATGTTTCAGGAAACACCATACACTTCTCCCGAGTGGCTGTTGGCAATTTACATCCCGACCATCAGCATAACAAGGCTCCCAGTTCTCCATGGCCTGTCCTGCCTTTCTGGATTTTACACTTTTTTCAGATGGCCCTTTTGACCGGGGGAAGTGAGACTTCATTGTAGTGCAGATTTCCTTTGCAAGCTTGCTTGGTTGGCCAAAAAGGGCGTATGCGTGTTTTCCTGAATATATTCAGGAAAAAACGCATACGCCCTTTTTGGCCAAGTGCATCATTGTGGAGGTTCTGCCTCTTTTCCTATGCTTTAAATGCAATTCCAGTCTACCTCCTGAAATCGGTTTCCTGCAATTCTGCCCCGCTTTCAAGTCCTCTTGGCAGCCTTACTTCAGTATATTTTTGGACGATAGCTGTCATTTATAACTCTGCAGGTTTGTGAATTACAGTGACCCTGAGCTCCTTTCTTCAACTCGCTTTCTTGTGAGCTGGCCGCAACACCGCAGGATTGCTTCAGGCCCTAATCTGGTTCCGGCACGGCATGCAGAGCCTTTGGTTAATTCCTCTTCCTGGTGGGAAATGAGAGTTCAATTTGCCCGTCCAGACACCTCCAGCTAGTCTCTCATTGGTTCTCCCTATTCCTGTTCATCTTCCGCAGAAATTGCAAACTGGGCCAAACAGGAGGTTAAAGGCACTGACTCTCCAAGTCGGGAGAGTGTTAGTAAAGCATCTGGAATGTTGCACCCGAGTACCATAGGACGAGAACTGAGACATATTTGAACACATCTCCCGATCACACGGTTGATCATACTCTGGGTTCCACATGCATGTTTTAGCTGAAGGAAGAATCCCTTAAACCTAGAGAGTTGAGACCCGTGGAATGGGTACCATGCAATATGCTTTCAAATGGTCTTCATTTGCTCACCGAACCTCTCCAATCCTATCACTGCTGCGTTTATGCCCCTGTACACATGCTTGATTCTCTTTCGGAGACATAGCAATCCATAGGTTTTAAGATACTTATTAGTCAGGTACATTCTTAGGCGTTTAATATGGGGTGTTGAGTCCATTTCATTGAGCAAGGAGTAGCTCTTGTCTATTCCATATTTGGCTTAAGGAACTTTATCTGTGCTCATTTCAGTCTCTGGTTTTATGCAGCACTTCAACTCACCTTTCCCCTTAAGCAAGCATAAGTTGGTTTTCTACATTTGAGACCCTGTTCTGTTTTGTAATTCAGTTCCTGTGTAGCCAAGTTTACATTCCGTGTATTAGTGATGTCTTATGATGTTTCTATTTCTGTGTGATTTATTTCAGTTAGAATCATCATACCTGAATCCACTCATTATGCTGCTATGGGCCTGATGACATAGATTTCATTGCTGAGTGATATTGCATTGTACGTAAGTACCACAACTTCTTTATCCATTTTTCAATTTCTGCGATATTGAACTTGTACCGTAAACGAGGTTCTTGTAAACAGAGCCGTCCCAAACTTTGGGGTGGCTGTGTCTTTTTGATTTTAATTTCCCTAAGCTATAGGACCATAAGTGGAAGTGCCCTAGGCTCTGTTGCTCTGTTTTTTAGATGATTCAGGAAACACCATACACTTCTCCCGAGTGGCTGTTGGCAATTTACAACCCGCCCATCAGCATAACAAGGCTCCCAGTTCTCCATGGCCTGTCCTGCCTTTCTGGATTTTACACTTTTTTCAGATGGCACTTTTGACCGGGGAGAAGTGGGACTTCATTGTAGTGCAGATTTCCTTTGCAAGCTTGCTTGGTTGGCCAAAAAGTGCGTATGCGTTTTTTCCTGAATATATTCAGGAAAAAACCCATACGCCCTTTTTGGCCAAGTGCATCATTGTCGATGTTCTGCCTCTTTTCCTATGCTTTAAATGCAATTCCAGTCTACCTCCTGAAATCAGTTGCCTGCAATTCTGCCCCTCTTTCAAGTCCTCTTGGCAGGCTTACTTCAGTATATTTTTGGACGATAGCTGTCATTTATAACTCTGCAGGTTTGTGAATTACAGTGCCCCTGAGCTCCTTTCTTCAACTCGCTTTCTTGTGAGCTGGGCGCAACACCACAGGATTGCTTCAGGCCCTAATCTGGTTCCGGCACGGCACGCTGAACCTTTGGTTAATTCCTCTTCCTGGTGGGAAATGAGAGTTAAATTTGCCCGTCCAGACACCTCCAGCTAGTCTCTCATTGGTTCTCCCTATTCCTGTTCATCTTCCGCAGAAATTGCAAACTGAGCCAAACAGGAGTTTAAAGGCACTGACTCTCCAAGTCGGGAGAGTGTTAGTAAAGCATCTGGAATGTTGCACCCGAGTACCAGGGGACGAAAACTGAGACATATTTGAACACGTCTCTCAATCACACGGTTGATCATACTCTGGGTTCCACATGCAAGTTTTTGCTGAAGGAAGAATCCCTTAAACCTGGAGAGTTGAGACCCGTGGAATGGGTACCATGCAATATGACTTCAAAGGGTCTTCATTTGCTCACCGAACCTCTCCAATCCTATCACTGCTGCGTTTATGCCCCTGTACACACGCTTGATTCTCTTTCGGAGACATATCAATCCATAGGTTTTAAGATACTTACTAGTCAGGTACATTCTTAGGCGTTTAATATGGGGTGTTGAGTCCATTTCGTTGAGCAAGGAGTAGCTCTTGTCTATTCCATATTTGGCTTAAGGAACTTTATCTGTGCTCATTTCAATCTCTGGTTTAATGCAGCACCCCAACTCACCTTTCCCCTTAAGCAAGCATAAGTTGGTTTTCTACATTTGAAACACTGTTCTGTTTGTAATCCAGTTCCTGTGTAGCCAAGTTTACATTCCGTGTATTAGTGATATCTTATGATGTTTCTTTTTCTGTGTGACTTATTTCAGTTAGAATCATCATACCTGAATCCACTCATTATGCTGCTACGGGACTGATGACATAGATTTCATGGCTGAGTGATATTGCATTGGACGTAAGTACCACAACTTCTTTATCCATTTTTCACTTTCTGCGATATTGAACTTGTACAGTAAACGACGTTCTTGTAAACAGAGCTGTCCCAAACTTTGGGGTGGCTGTGTCTTTTTGATTTTAATTTCCCTAAGCTATAGGACCATAAGTGGAAGTGCCCTAGGCTCTGTTGCTTTGTTTTTTAGATGTTTCAGGAAACACCATACACTTCTTCCGAGTGGCTGTTGGCAATTTACATCCTGCCCATCAGCATAACAAGGCTCCCAGTTCTCCATGGCCTGTCCTGCCTTTCTGGATTTTACACTTTTTTCAGATGGCCCTTTTGACTGGGGGGAAGTGAGACGTTATTTTAGTGCAGATTTCTTTGCAAGCTTGCTTGGTTGGCCAAAAAGGGCGTATGCGTTTTTTCCTGAATATATTTAGGAAAAATCGCATACGCCGTTTTTGGGCAAGTGCATAATTGTGAACGTTCTGCCTCTTTTCCTATGCTTTAAATGCAATTCCAGTCTACCTCCTGAAATCGGTTTCCTGCAATTCTGCCCCGCTTTCAAGTCCTCTTGGCAGCCTTACTTCAGTATATTTTTGGACGATAGCTGTCATTTATAACTCTGCAGGTTTGTGAATTACAGTGCCCCTGAGCTCCTTTCTTCAACTCGCTTTCTTGTGAGCTGGCCGCAACACCGCAGGATTGTTTCCGGCCCTAATCTGGTTCCGGCACGGCACGCTGAGCCTTTGGTTAATTCCTCTTCCTGGTGGGAAATGAGAGTTAAATTTGCCCTTCCAGTCACCTCCAGCTAGTCTCTCATTGGTTCTCCCTATTCCTGTTCATCTTCCGCAGAAATTGCAAACTGGGCCAAACAGGAGGTTAAAGGCACTGACTCTCCAAGTCAGGAGAGTGTTAGTAAAGCGTCTGGAATATTGCACCCTAGTACCAGGGGACGAGAATGAGACATATTGGAACACGTCTCCCGATCACATGGTTGGTCATACTCTGGGTTCCACATGCATGTTTTAGCTGAAGGAAGAATCCCTTAAACCTGGAGAGTTGAGACCCGTGGAATGGGTACCATGCAATATGACTTCAAAGGGTCTTCATTTGCTCACCGAACCTCTCCAATCTTATCACTGCTGCTTTTATGCCCCTGTACACATGCTTGATTCTCTTTCAGAGACATAGAAATCCATAGGTTTTAAGATACTTACTAGTCAGGTACATTCTTAGGCGTTTAATATGGGGTGTTGAGTCCATTTCGTTGAGCAAGAAGTAGCTCTTTTCTATTCCATATTTGGCTTAAGGAAATTTATCTGTGGTCATTTCAATCTCTGGTTTTATGCAGCACCCCAACTCACCTTTCCCCTTAAGCAAGCATAAGTTGGTTTTCTAAATTTGAGACCCTGTTCTGTTTTGTAATCCACTTCCTGTGTAGCCAAGTTTACATTCCGTGTTTTAGTGATATCTTATGATGTTTCTTTTTCTGTGTGACTTATTTCAGTTAGAATCATCATACCTGAATCCACTCATTATGCTGCTACGGGCCTGATGACATAGATTTCATTGCTGAGTGATATTGCATTGTACGTAAGTACCACAACTTCTTTATCCATTTTTCGCTTTCTGCGATATTGAACTTGTACCGTAAACGAGGTTCTTGTAAACAGAGCCGTCCCAAAGTTTGGGGTGGCTGTGTCTTTTTGATTTTAATTTCCATAAGCTATAGAACCATAAGTGGAAGTGCCCTAGGCTCTATTGCTTTGTATTTAAGATGTTTCAGGAAACACCATACACTTCTCCCGAGTGGCTGTTGGCAATTTACATCCTGCCCATCAGCATAACAAGGCTTCCAGTTCTCCATGGCCTGTCCTGACTTTCTGGATTTTACACTTTTTTTCAGATGGCCCTTTTGACCGGGGGGAAGTGAGACTTCATTGTAGTGCAGATTTCCTTTTCAAGCTTGCTTGGTTGGCCAAAAAGGGCGTATGCGTTTCTTCCTGAATATATTCAGGAAGAAACACATACGCCCTTTTTGGCCAAGTGCATCATTGTCCACGTTCTCCCTCTTTTCCTATGCTTTCAATGCAATTCCAGTCTATCTCCTGAAATCGGTTTCCTGCAATTCTGCCCCGCTTTCAAGTCCTCTTGGCAGCCTTACTTCAGTATATTTTTGGACGATAGCTGTCAGTTATAACTCTGTAGGTTTGTGAATTACAGTGTCCCTGAGCTCCTTTCTTCAACTCGCTTTCTTGTGTGCTGGCCAGAACACCGCAGGATTGCTTCAGGCCCTAATCTGGTTCCGGCACGGCATGCTGAGCCTTTGTTTAATTCCTCTTCCTGGTGGGAAATGAGAGTTAAATTTGCCCGTCCAGACTCCTCCAGCTAGTCTCTCATTGGTTCTCCCTATTCCTGTTCATCTTCCGCAGAAATTGCAAACTGGGCCAAACCGGAGGTTAAAGGCACTGACTCTCCAAGTCGGGAGAGTGTTAGTAAAGCATCTGGAATTTTGCACCCGAGAACCAGGGGACGAGAACTGAGACATATTTGAACACGTCTCCCGATCACACGGTTGATCATACTCTGGGTTCCACATGCATGTTTTAGCTGAAGGAAGAATCCCTTAAACCTGGAGTGTTGAGACCCGTGGAATGGGTAACATGCAATATGACTTCAAAGGGTCTTCATTTGCTCACCGAACCTCTCCAATCCTATCACTGCTGTGTTTCTGCTGCTGTACACACGCTTGATTCTCTTTCAGAGAAATAGCAATCCATAGGTTTTAAGATACTTACTAGTCAGGTACATTCTTAGGCGTTTAATATGGGGTGTTGAGTCCATTTCGTTGAGCAAGGAGTAGCTCTTGTCTATTACATATTTGGCTTAAGGAACTTTATCTGTGCTCATTTCAATCTCTGGTTTTATGCAGCACCCCAACTCACCTTTCCCCTTAAGCAAGCATAAGTTGGTTTTCTAAATTTGAGACTCTGTTCTGTTTTGTAATTCAGTTCCTGTGTAGCCAAGTTTACATTCCGTGTATTAGTGATATCTTAAGATGTTTCTTTTTCTGTGTGACTTATTTCAGTTAGAATCATCATACCTGCATCCACTCATTTTCTGCTACGGACCTGATGACATAGATTTCATTGTTGAGTGATATTGCATTGTACGTAAGTACCACAACTTCTTTATCCATTTTTCACTTTCTGCGATATTGAACTTGTACCGTAAACGAGGTTCTTGTAAACAGAGCCATCCCAAACTTTGGGGTGGCTGTGTCTTTTTGATTTTAATTTCCCTAAGCTATAGGACCATAAGTGGAAGTGCCCTAGGCTCTGTTGCTTTGTTTTTTAGATGTTTCAGGAAAAACCATACACTTATGCCAAGTGGCTGTTGGCAATTTACATCCCGCCCATCAGCATAACAAGGCTCCCAGTTCTCCATGGCCTGTCCTGCCTTTCTGGATTTTACACTTTTTTCAGATGGCCCTTTTGACCCGGGGGGAATTGAGACTTCATTGTAGTGCAGATTTCCTTTGCAAGCTTGCTTGGTTGGCCAAAAAGAGCGTATGCGTTTTTTCCTGAATATATTCAGGAAAAAACGCATACGCCCTTTTTGGCCAAGTGCATCATTGTCGACGTTCTGCCTCTTTTCCTATGCTTTAAATGCAATTCCAGTCTACCTCCTGAAATCGGTTTCCTGCAATTCTGCCCCGCTTCAAGTCCTCTTGGCAGCCTTACTTCAGTATATTTTTGGACGATAGCTGTCATTTATAACTCTGCAGGTTTGTGAATTACAGTGCCCCTGAGCTCCTTTCTTCAACTCGCTTTCTTGTGAGCTAGCCGCAACACCACAGGATTGCTACAGGCCCTAATCTGGTTCCGGCACGGCACGCTGAGCCTTTGGTTAATTCCTCTTCCTGGTGGGAAATGAGAGTTAAATTTGCCCATATAGTCACCTCCAGCTAGTCTCTCATTGGTTCTCCCTATTCCTGTTCATCTTCCACAGAAATTGCAAACTGGGCCAAACAGGAGGTTAAAGGCACTGACTCTCCAAGTCGGGAGAGTGTTAGCAAAGCATCTGGAATGTTGCACCCAATTACCACGGGTCGAAAACTGAGACATATTTGAACACGTCTCCCGATCACACGGTTGATCATACTCTGGGTTCCACATGCATGTTTTAGCTGAAGGAAGAATCCCTTAAACCTGGAGAGTTGAAACCCGTGGAATGGGTACCATGCAATATGACTTCAAAGGGTCTTCATTTGCTCACCGAACCTCTCCAGTCCTATCACTGCTGCGTTTATGTCCCTGTACACACACTTGATTCTCTTTCGGAGACATACACATCCATAGGTTTTAAGATACTTACTCGTCAGGTATATTATTAGGCGTTTAATATGGGGTGTTGAGTCCATTTCATTGAGCAAGGAGTAGCTCTTGTCTATTACATATTTGGCTTAAGGAATTTTATCTGTGCTTATTTCAATCTCTGGTTTTATGCAGCACCCCAACTCACCTTTCCCCTTAAGCAAGCATAAGTTGGTTTTCTAAATTTGAGACCCTCTTCTGTTTTGTAATTTAGTTCCTGTGTAGCAAAGTTTACATTCCGTGTATTAGTGATATCTTATGATGTTTCTTTTTCTGTGTGACTTATTTCAGTTAGAATCATCATACCTGCATCCACTCATTTTCTGCTACAGGCCTGATGACATAGATTTCATTGCTGAGTGATATTGCATTGTACGTAAGTACCACAAATTCTTTATCCATTTTTCACTTTCTGCGATATTGAACTTGTACCTTAAACGAGGTTCTTGTAAACAGAGCCATCCCAAACTTTGGGGTGGCTGTGTCTTTTTGATTTTAATTTCCCTAAGCTATAGGACCATAAGTGGAAGTGCCCTAGGCTCTGTTGCTTTGTTTTTCAGATGTTTCAGGAAACACCATACACTTCTCCCGAGTGCCTGTTGGCAATTTACATCCCGCCCATCAGCATAACAAGGCTCCCAGTTCTCCATGGCCTGTCCTGCCTTTCTGGATTTTACACTTTTTTCAGATTGTCCTTTTGACCGGGGGGAAGTGAGACTTCATTGTAGTGCAGATTTCCTATGCAAGCTTGCTAGGTTGGCCAAAAAGTGTGTATGCTTTTTTCCTGAATATATTGAGGAAAAAACGCATACGCCCTTTTTGGCCAAGTGCATCATTGTCGACGTTCTGCCTCTTTTCCTATGCTTTGAATGCAATTCCAGTCTACCTCCTGAAATCGGTTTCCTGCAATTCTGCCCCGCTTTCAAGTCCTCTTGGCAGCCTTACTTCAGTATGTTTTTGGAGGATAGCTGTCATTTATAACTCTGTAGGCTTGTGAATTACAGTGACCCTGAGCTCCTTTCTTCAACTCGCTTTCTTGTGAGCTGGCCGCAACACCGCAGGATTGCTTCAGGCCCTAATCTGGTTCCGGCACGGCACGCTGAGCCTTTGGTTAATTCCTCTTCCTGGTGGGAAATGAGAGTTAAATTTGCCCGTCCAGACACCTCCAGCTAGTCTCTCATTGGTTCTCCCTATTCCTGTTCATCTTCCGCAGAAATTGCAAACTGGGCCAAACAGGAGGTTAAAGGCACTGACTCTCCAAGTCGGGAGAGTGTTAGTAAAGCGTCTGGAATGTTGCACCCGAGTTCCTGGGGATGAGAACTGAGACATATTTGAACACGTCTCCCGATCACATGGTTGATCATACTCTGGGTTCCACATGCATGTTTTCCTGAAGGAAGAATCCCTTAAACCTGGAGAGTTGAGACCCGTGGAATGGGTACCATGCAATATGACTTCAAAGGGTCTTCATTTGCTCACTGAACCACTCCAGTCCTATCACTGCTGCTTTTATGCCCCTGTACACACGCTTGATTCTCTTTCAGAGACATAGTAATCCATAGGTTTTAAGATACTTACTAGTCAGGTACATTCTTAGGTGTTTAATATGGGGTGTTGAGTCCATTTCGTTGAGCAAGGCGTAGCTCTTGTCTATTACATATTTGGCTTAAGGAACTTTATCTGTGCTCATTTCAATCTCTGGTTTTATGCAGCACCCCAACTCACCTTTCCCCTTAAGCAAGCATAAGTTGGTTTTCTAAATTTGAGACACTGTTCTGTTTTGTAATTCAGTTCCTGTGTAGCCAAGATTACATTCCGTGTATTAGTGATATCTTATGATGATTCTTTTTCTGTGTGACTTATTTCAGTTAGAATCATCATACCTGAATCCACTCATTATGCTGCTACGGGACTGATGACATAGATTTCATTGCTGAGTGATATTGCATTGTACGCAAGTACCACAACTTCTTTATCCATTTTTCACTTTCTGTGATATTGAACTTGTACCGTAAACGAGGTTCTTGTAAACAGAGCCGTCCCAAAGTTTGGGGTGGCTGTGTCTTTTTGATTTTAATTTCCCTAAGCTATAGGACCATAAGTGGAAGTGCCCTAGGCTCTGTTGCTTTGTTTTTTAGATGTTTCAGGAAACACCATACACTTCTCCCGAGTGGCTGTTGGCAATTTACATCCCGCCCATCAGCATAACAAGGATCCCAGTTCTCCATGGCCTGTCCTGCCTTTCTGGATTTTACACTTTTCTCAGATGGCCCTTTTGACCGGGGGGAAGTGAGACTTCATTGTAGTGCAGATTTCCTTTGCAAGCTTGCTTGGTTGGCCAAAAAGGGCGTATGCGTTTTTTCCTGAATATATTCAGGAAAAAACGCATACGCCCTTTTTGGCCAAGTGCATCATTGTCGACGTTCTGCCTCTTTTCCTATGCTTTCAATGCAATTCCAGTCTACCTTCTGAAATCGGTTTCCTGCAATTCTGCCCCGCTTTCAAGTCCTCTTGGCAGCCTTATTTCAGTATATTTTTGGACGATAGCTGTCATTTATAACTCTGCAGGTTTGTGAATTACAGTGCCCCTGAGCTCCTTTCTTCAACTCGCTTTCTTGTGAGCTGGCCGCAACACCGCAGGATTGCTTCAGACCCTAATCTGGTTGCGGCACGGCACGCTGAGCCTTTGGTTAATTCCTCTTCATGGTGGGAAATGAGAGTTAAATTTGCCCGTCTAGACACCTCCAGCTAGTCTCTCATTGGTTCTCCCTATTCCTGTTCATCATCCGCAGAAATTGCAAACTGGGCCAAACAGGAGGTTAAAGGCAGTGACTCTCCAAGTCGGGAGAGTGTTAGTAAAGCATCTGGAATGTTGCACCCGAGTACCAGGGGACGAAAACTGAGACATATTTGAACACGTCTCCCGATCACACGGTTGATCATACTCTGGGTTCCACATGCATGTTTTAGCTGAAGGAAGAATCCCTTAAACCTGGAGAGTTGAGACCCGTGGAATGGGTACCATGCAATATGAATTCAAAGGGTCTTCATTTGCTCACCGAACCTCTCCAATCCTATCACTGCTGCGTTTATGCCCCTGTACACACGCTTGATTCTCTTTCGGAAACATAGCAATCCATAGGTTTTAAGATACTTACTAGTCAGGTACATTCTTAGGCGTTTAATATGGGTTGTTGAGTTCATTTCGTTGAGCAAGGAGTAGCTCTTGTCTATTCCATATTTGGCTTAAGGAACTTTATCTGTGCTCATTTCAATCTCTGGTTTTATGCAGCACGCCAACTCACCTTTCCCCTTAAGCAAGCATAAGTTGGTTTTCTAAATTTGAGAACCTGTTCTGTTTTGTAATCCATTTCCTGTGTAGCCAAGTTTACATTCCGTGTATTAGTGATATCTTATGATGTTTCTTTTTCTGTGTGACTTATTTCAGTTAGAACCATCATACCTGAATCCACTCATTATGCTGCTAGGGGCCTGATGACATAGATTTCATTGCTGAGTGATATTGCATTGGACGTAAGTACCACAACTTCTTTATCCATTTTTCACTTTCTGCGATATAGAACTTGTACCGTAAACGAGGTTCTTGTAAACAGAGCCGTCCCAAACTTTGGGGTGCTGTGTCTTTTTGATTTTAATTTCCCTAAGCTATAGGACCATAAGTGGAAGTGCCCTAGGCTCAGTTGCTTTGTTTTTTAGATGTTTCAGGAAACACCATACACTCCTCCCAAGTGGCTGTTGGCAATTTACATCCCGCCCTTCAGCATAACAAGGCTCCCAGTTCTCTATAGCCTGTCCTGCCTTTCTGGATTTTACACTTTTTTCAGATGGCCCTTTTGACTTGGGGGAAGTGAGACTTCATTGTAGTGCAGATTTCCTTTGCAAGCTTGCTTGGTTGTCCAAAAAGTGCGTATGCGTTTTTTCCTGAATATATTCAGGAAAAAACTCATACGCCCTATTTGGCCAAGTGCATCATTGTCGACGTTCTGCCTCTTTTCCTATGCTTTCAATGCAATTCCAGTCTACCTCCTGAAATCGGATTCCTGCAATTCTGCCCCGCTTTCAAGTCCTCTTGGCAGCCTTACCTCAGTATATTTTTGGACGATAGCTGTCATTTATAACTCTGCAGGTTTGTGAATTACAGTGCCCCTGAGCTCCTTTCTTCAACTCGCTTTCTTGTGAGCTGGCCGCAACACCGCAGGATTGCTTCAGGCCCTAATCTGGTTCCGGCACGGCACGCTGAGCCTTTGGTTAATTCCTCTTCCTGGTGGGAAATGAGAGTTAAATTTGCCTGTCCAGACACCTCCAGCTAGTCTCTCATTGGGTCTCCCTATTCCTGTTCATCTTCCGCAGAATTTGCAAACTGGGCCAAACAGGAGGTTAAAGGCACTGACTCCCCAAGTCGGGAGAGTGTTAGTAAAGCAACTGGAATGTTGCACCCGAGTACCAGGGGACGAAAACTGAGACATATTTGAACACGTCTCCCGATCACATGGTTGATCATACTCTGGGTTCCACATGCATGTTTAAGCTGAAGGAAGAATCCCTTAAACCTGGAGAGTTGAGACCCGTCGAATGGGTACCATGAAATATGAGTTGAAACTGTCTTCATTTGCTCACCGAACCTCTCCAATCCTATCACTGCTGCGTTTATGCCCCTGTACACACGCTTGATTCTCTTTCGGAGACATAGCAATCCATAGGTTTTAAGATACTTACTAGTCAGGTACATTCTTAGGCGTTTAATATGGGGTGTTGAGTCCATTTCGTTGAGCAAGGAGTAGCTCTTGTCTATACCATATTTGGCTTAAGGAACATTATCTGTGCTCATTTCAGTCTCTGGTTTTATGCAGCACCCCAACTGACCTTTCCCCTTAAGCAAGCATAAGTTGGTTTTCTACATTTGAGACCCTGTTCTGTTTTGTAATCAAGTTCCTGTGTAGCCACGTTTACATTCCGTGTATTAGTGATATCTTATGATGTTTCTTTTTCTGTGTGACTTATTTCAGTTAGAATCATCATACCTGAATCCCCTCATTATGCTGCTACGGGCCTGATGACATAGATTTCATTGCTGAGTGATATTGCATTGTACGTAAGTACCACAACTTTTTTATACATTTTTCACTTTCTGCGATATTGAACTTGTACCGTAAAGGAGGTTCTTGTAAACAGAGCCGTCCCAAATTTTGGGGTGGCTGTGTCTTTTTAATTTTAATTTCCCTAAGCTCTAGGACCATAAGTGGAAGTGCCCTAGGCTCTGTTGCTTTGTTTTTTAGATGTTTCAGGAAACACCACACACTTCTCCCGAGTGGCTGTTGGCAATTTACATCCCGCCCATCAGCATAACAAGGCTCCCAATTCTCCATGGCCTGTCCTGCCTTTCTGGATTTTACACTTTTTTCAGATGTCCCTTTTGACCGGGGGGAAGTGAGACTTCATTGTAGTGCAGATTTCCTTTGCAAGCTTGCCTGGTTGGCCAAAAAGTGCGTATGCGTTTTTTCCTGAATATATTCAGGAAAAAATGCATACGCCCTTTTTGGCCAAGTGCATCATTGTGGACGTTCTGCCTCTTTTCCTATGCTTTAAATGCAATTCCAGTCTACCTCCTGAAATTGGTTTCCTGCAATTCTGCCCCGCTTTCAAGTCATCTTGTCAGCCTTACTTCAGTATATTTTTGGACTATAGCTGTTATTTATAACTCTGCAGTTTTGTGAATTACAGTGCCCCTGAGCTCCTTTCTTCAACTCGCTTTCTTTTGAGCTGGCCGCAGCACGGCCGGATTGCTTCAGGCCCTAATCTAGTTCTGCACAGCACGCTGAGCCTTTGGTTAATTCCTCTTCCTGGTGGGAAATGAGAGTTAAATTTGCCCGTCCAGACACCTCCAGCTAGTCTCTCATTGGTTCTCCCTATTCCTGTTCATCTTCCGCAGAAATTGCAAACTGGGCCAACAGGAGGTTAAAGGCACTGACTCTCCAAGTCGGGAGAGTGTTAGTACAGCGTCTGGAATGTTACACCCGAGTACCAGGGGACGAAAACTGAGACATATTGGAACACGTCTCCCGATCACACAGTTGATCATACTCTGGGTTCCACATGCATGTATTAGCTGAAGGAAGAATCCCTTAAACCTGGAGAGTTGAGACCCGTGGAATGGGTACCATGCAATATGACTTCAAAGGGTCTTCATTTGCTCACCGAACGTCTCCAATCCTATCACTGCTGCGTTTATGCCCCTGTACACATGCTTGATTCTCTTTCAGAGACATAGCAATCCAAAGGTTTTAAGATACTTACTAGTCAGGTACATTCTTAGGCGTTTAATATGGGGTGTTGAGTCCATTTCTTTGAGCAAGGAGTAGCTCTTGTCTATTCCATATTTGGCTTAAGGAACTTTATCTGTGCTCACTTCAATCTCTGGTTTTATGCAGCACCCCAACTCACATTTCCCCTTAAGCAAGCATGTTGGTTTTCTAAATTTGAGAACCTGTTCTGTTTTGTAATCCATTTCCTGTGTAGCCAAGTTTACATTCCGTGTATTAGTGATATCTTATGATGTTTCTTTTTCTGTGTGACTTATTTCAGTTAGAATCATCATACCTGAATCCACTCATTATGCTGCTACGGGCCTGATGACATAGATTTCATTGCTGAGTGATATTGCTTTGTACGTAACTACCACAATTTCTTTATACATTTTTCACTTTCTGCGATATTGAACTTGGACTGTAAATGAGGTTGTTGTAAACAGAACCGTCCCAAATTTTGGGGTGGCTGTGTCTGTTTGATTTTAATTTCCCTAAGCTCTAGGACCATAAGTGGAAGTGCCCTAGGCTCTGTTGCTTTGTTTTTTAGATGTTTCAGGAAACACCATACACTTCTCCCGAGTGGCTGTTGGCAGTTTACATCCCGCCCATCAGCATAACAAGCCTCCCAGTTCTCCATGGCCTGTCCTGCCTTTCTGGATTTTACACTTTTCTCAGATGGCCCTTTTGACCGGGGGGAAGTGAGACTTCTTTGTAGTAAAGATTTCCTTTGCAAGCTTGCTTGGTTGTCCAAAATGGGCGTATGGGTTTTTTCCTGAATATATTCAGGAAAAAACGCATACGCCCTTTTTGGCCAAGTGCATCATTGTCGAAGTTCTGCCTCTTTTCCTATGCTTTAAATGCAACTCCATTCTACCTCCTGAAATCAGTTGCCTGCAATTCTGCCCCGCTTTCAAGTCCTCTTGGCAGCCTTATTTCAGTATATTTTTGGACGATAGCTGTCATTTATAACTCTGCAGGTTTGTGAATTACAGTGCCCCTGAGCTCCTTTCTTCAACTCGCTTTCTTGTGAGCTGGCCGTAACACCGCAGGTTTGCTTCAGGCCCTAATCTGGTTCCGGCATGGCACGCTGAGCCTTTGGTTAATTCCTCTTCCTGGTGGGAAATGAGAGTTAAATTTGCACGTCCAGACACCTCCAGCTAGTCTCTCATTGGTTCTCCCTATTCCTGTTCATCTTCCGCAGAAATTGCAAACTGGGCCAAACAGGAGGTTAAAGGCACTGACTCTCCAAGTCGGGAGAGTGTTAGTAAAGCATCTGTAATATTGCACCCGAGTAGCAGGGAACGAAAACTGAGACATATTTGAACACGTCTCCCGATCACATGGTTGATCATACTCTGGGTTCCACATGCATGTTTTAGCTGAAGGAAGAATCCCTTAAACCTGGAGAGTTGAGACCCGTGGAATGGGTACCATGCAATATGACTTTAAAGGGTCTTCATTTGCTCACCGAACCTCTCCAATCCTATCACTGCTGCGTTTATGCCCCTGTACACATGCTTGATTCTCTTTTGGAAACATAGCAATCCATAGGTTTTAAGATACTTACTAGTCAGGTACATTCTTAGGCATTTAATATGGGTTGTTGAGTTCATTTCGTTGAGCAAGGAGTAGCTCTTGTCTATTCCATATATGGCTTAAGGAACTTTATCTGTGCTCATTTCAATCTCTGGTTTTATGCAGCACGCCAACTCACCTTTCCCCTTAAGCAAGCATAAGTTGGTTTTCTACATTTGAGAACCTCTTCTGTTTTCTAATCCAGTTCCTGTGTAGCCAAGTTTACATTCTGTGTATTAGTGATATCTTATGATATTTCTTTTTCTGTGTGACTTACTTGAGTTAGAACCATCATACCTGAATCCACTCATTATGCTGCTACGGGCCTGATGACATAGATTTCATTGCTGAGTGATATTGCATTGGACGTAAGTACCACAACTTCTTTATCCATTTTTCACTTTCTGCGATATAGAACTTGTACCGTAAACGAGGTTCTTGTAAACAGAGCCGTCCCAAACTTTGGGGTGCTGTGTCTTTTTGATTTTAATTTCCCTAAGCTATAGGACCATAAGTGGAAGTGCCCTAGGCTCAGTTGCTTTGTTTTTTAGATGTTTCAGGAAACACCATACACTTCTCCCGAGTGGCTGTTGGCAATTTACATCCCGCCCATCAGCATAACAAGGCTCCCAGTTCTCTATAGCCTGTCCTGCCTTTCTGGATTTTACACTTTTCTCAGATGGCCCTTTTGACCGGGGGGAAGTGAGACTTCATTGTAGTGCAGATTTCCTGTGCAAGCTTGCTTGGTTGGCCAAAAAGGGCGTATGCGTTTTTTCCTGAATATATTCAGGAAAAAACGCATACGCCCTTTTTGGCCAAGTGCATCATTGTCGACGTTCTGCCTCTTTTCCTATGCTTTAAATGCAATTCCAGTCTACCTTCTGAAATCGGTTTCCTGCAATTCTGCCCCGCTTTCAAGTCCTCTTGGCAGCCTTACTTCAGTATATTTTTGGACGATAGCTGTCATTTATAACTCTGCAGGTTTGTGAATTACAGTGCCCCTGAGCTCCTTTCTTCAACTCGCTTTCTTGTGAGCTGGCCGCAACACCGCAGGATTGCTTCAGGCCCTAATCTGGTTCCGGCACGGCACGCTGAGCCTTTGGTTAACTCCTCTTCCTGGTGGGAAATGAGAGTTAAATTTGCCCGTCCAGACACCTCCAGCTAGTCTCTCATTGGTTCTCCCTATTCCTGTTCATCATCCGCAGAAATTGCAAAGTGGGCCAAACAGGAGGTTAAAGGCACTGACTCTCCAAGTCGGGAGAGTGTTAGTAAAGCATCTGGAATGTTGCACCCGAGTACCAGGGGACGAAAACTGAGACATATTGGAACACGTCTCCCGATCACATGGTTGATCATACTCTGGGTTCCACATGCATGTTTTAGCTAAAGGAAGAATCCCTTAAACCTGGAGGGTTGAGACCCGTGGAAGGGGTACCATGCCATATGACTCTAAAGGGTCTTCATTTGCTCACCGAACCTCTCCAATCCTATCACTGCTGCTTTTATGCCCCTGTACACATGCTTGATTCTCGTTTGGAAACATAGCAATCCATAGGTTTTAAGATACTTACTAGTCAGGTACATTCTTAGGCATTTAATATAGGTTGTTGAGTTCATTTCGTTGAGCAAGGAGTAGCTCTTGTCTATTCCATATTTGGCTTAAGGAACTTTATCTGTGCTCATTTCAATCTCTGGTTTTATGCAGCACGCCAACTCACCTTTCCCCTTAAGCAAGCATAAGTTGGTTTTCTACATTTGAGAACCTCTTCTGTTTTGTAATTCAGTTCATGTGTAGCCAAGTTTACATTCCGTGTATTAGTGATATCTTATGATGTTTCTTTTTCTGTGTGACTTACTTCAGTTAGAACCATCATACCTGAATCCACTCATTATGCTGCTACGGGCCTGATGACATAGATTTCATTGCTGAGTGATATTGCATTGGACGTAAGTACCACAACTTCTTTATCCATTTTTCACTTTTTGCGATATTGAACTTGTACCGTAAACGAGGTTCTTGTAAACAGAGCCGTCCCAAACTTTGGGGTGCTGTGTCTTTTTGATTTTAATTTCCCTAAGCTATAGGACCATAAGTGGAAGTGCCCTAGACTCAGTTGCTTTGTTTTTTAGATGTTTCAGGAAACACCATACACTTCTCCCGAGTGGCTGTTGGCAATTTACATCCCGCCCATCAGCATAACAAGGCTCCCAGTTCTCTATGGCCTGTCCTGCCTTTCTGGATTTTACACTTTTTCCAGACGGCCCTTTTGACCGGTGGGGGAAGTGAGACTTCATTGTAGTGCAGATTTCCTTTGCAAGCTTGCTTGGTTGTCCAAAAAGGGCGTATGCGTTTTTTCCTGAATATATTCAGGAAAAAATGCATACGCCCTTTTTGGCCAAGTGCATCATTGTGGACGTTCTGCCTCTTTTCCTATGCTTTCAATGCAATTCCAGTCTACCTCCTGAAATCGGTTTCCTGCAATTCTGCCCCGCTTTCAAGTCCTCTTGGCAGCCTTACTTCAGTATATTTTTGGACGATAGCTGTCATTTATAACTCTGCAGGTTTGTGAATTACAGTGCCCCGGAGCTCCTTTCTTCAACTCGCTTTCTTGTGAGCCGGCCGCAACACCACACGATTGCTTCAGGCCCTAATCTGGTTCCGGCACGGCACGCTGATCCTTTGGTTAATTCCTCTTCCTGGTGGGAAATGAGAGTTAAATTTGCCCGTCCAGACACCTCCAGCTAGTCTCTCATTGGTTCTCCCTATTCCTGTTCATCTTCCGCAGAAATTGCAAACTGGGCCAAACAGGAGGTTAAAGGCACTGACTCTCCAAGTCGGGAGAGTGTTAGTACAGCGTCTGGAATGTTGCACCCGAGTACCAGGGGACGAAAACTGAGACATATTGGAACACGTCTCCCGATCACACGGTTGATCATACTCTGGGTTCCACATGCATGTTTTAGCTGAAGGAAGAATCCCTTAAACCTGGAGAGTTGAGACCCGTGGAATGGGTACCATGCAATATGACTTCAAAGGGTCTTCATTTGCTCACTGAACCTCTCCAATCCTATCACTGCTGCGTTTATGCCCCTGTACACACGCTTGATTCTCTTTCGGAGACATAGCAATCCATAGGTTTTAAGATACTTACTAGTCAGGTACATTCTTAGGCGTTTAATATGGGGTGTTGAGTCCATTTCGTTGAGCAAGGAGTAGCTCTTGTCTATTCCATATTTGGCTTAAGGAACTTTATCTGTGCTCATTTCAATCTCTGGTTTAATGCAGCACCCCAACTCACCTTTCCCCTTAAGCAAGCATAAGTTGGTTTTCTACATTTGAAACACTGTTCTGTTTGTAATCCAGTTCCTGTGTAGCCAAGTTTACATTCCGTGTATTAGTGATATCTTATGATGTTTCTTTTTCTGTGTGACTTATTTCAGTTAGAATCATCATACCTGAATCCACTCATTATGCTGCTACGGGACTGATGACATAGATTTCATGGCTGAGTGATATTGCATTGGACGTAAGTACCACAACTTCTTTATCCATTTTTCACTTTCTGCGATATTGAACTTGTACAGTAAACGACGTTCTTGTAAACAGAGCTGTCCCAAACTTTGGGGTGGCTGTGTCTTTTTGATTTTAATTTCCCTAAGCTATAGGACCATAAGTGGAAGTGCCGTAGGCTCTGTTCCTTTGTTTTTTAGATGTTTCAGGAAACACCATACACTTCTTCCGAGTGGCTGTTGGCAATTTACATCCTGCCCATCAGCATAACAAGGCTCCCAGTTCTCCATGGCCTGTCCTGCCTTTCTGGATTTTACACTTTTTTCAGATGGCCCATTTGACCGGGGGGAAGTGAGACGTTATTTTAGTGCAGATTTCTTTGCAATCTTGCTTGGTTGGCCAAAAAGGGCGTATGCGTTTTTTCCTGAATATATTTAGGAAAAATCGCATACGCCCTTTTTGGGCAAGTGCATAATTGTGAACGTTCTGCCTCTTTTCCTATGCTTTAAATGCAATTCCAGTCTACCTCCTGAAATCGGTTTCCTGCAATTCTGCCCCGCTTTCAAGTCCTCTTGGCAGCCTTACTTCAGTATATTTTTGGACGATAGCTGTCATTTATAACTCTGCAGGTTTGTGAATTACAGTGCACCTGAGCTCCTTTCTTCAACTCGCTTTCTTGTGAGCTGGCCGCAACACCGCAGGATTGTTTCCGGCCCTAATCTGGTTCCGGCACGGCACGCTGAGCCTTTGGTTAATTCCTCTTCCTGGTGGGAAATGAGAGTTAAATTTGCCCTTCCAGTCACCTCCAGCTAGTCTCTCATTGGTTCTCCCTATTCCTGTTCATCTTCCGCAGAAATTGCAAACTGGGCCAAACAGGAGGTTAAAGGCACTGACTCTCCAAGTCAGGAGAGTGTTAGTAAAGCGTCTGGAATATTGCACCCTAGTACCAGGGGACGAGAATGAGACATATTGGAACACGTCTCCCGATCACATGGTTGATCATACTCTGGGTTCCACATGCATGTTTTAGCTGAAGGAAGAATCCCTTAAACCTGGAGAGTTGAGACCCGTGGAATGGGTACCATGCAATATGACTTCAAAGGGTCTTCATTTGCTCACCGAACCTCTCCAATCTTATCACTGCTGCTTTTATGCCCCTGTACACATGCTTGATTCTCTTTCAGAGACATAGAAATCCATAGGTTTTAAGATACTTACTAGTCAGGTACATTCTTAGGCGTTTAATATGGGGTGTTGAGTCCATTTCGTTGAGCAAGAAGTAGCTCTTTTCTATTCCATATTTGGCTTAAGGAAATTTATCTGTGGTCATTTCAATCTCTGGTTTTATGCAGCACCCCAACTCACCTTTCCCCTTAAGCAAGCATAAGTTGGTTTTCTAAATTTGAGACCCTGTTCTGTTTTGTAATCCACTTCCTGTGTAGCCAAGTTTACATTCCGTGTTTTAGTGATATCTTATGATGTTTCTTTTTCTGTGTGACTTATTTCAGTTAGAATCATCATACCTGAATCCACTCATTATGCTGCTACGGGCCTGATGACATAGATTTCATTGCTGAGTGATATTGCATTGTACGTAAGTACCACAACTTCTTTATCCATTTTTCGCTTTCTGCGATATTGAACTTGTACCGTAAACGAGGTTTTTGTAAACAGAGCCGTCCCAAACTTTGGGGTGGCTGTGTCTTTTTGATTTTAATTTCCATAAGCTATAGAACCATAAGTGGAAGTGCCCTAGGCTCTATTGCTTTGTATTTAAGATGTTTCAGGAAACACCATACACTTCTCCCGAGTGGCTGTTGGCAATTTACATCCTGCCCATCAGCATAACAAGGCTTCCAGTTCTCCATGGCCTGTCCTGACTTTCTGGATTTTACACTTTTTTTCAGATGGCCCTTTTGACCGGGGCGAAGTGAGACTTCATTGTAGTGCAGATTTCCTTTTCAAGCTTGCTTGGTTGGCCAAAAAGGGTGTATGCGTTTCTTCCTGAATATATTCAGGAAGAAACACATACGCCCTTTTTGGCCAAGTGCATCATTGTCGACGTTCTGCCTCTTTTCCTATGCTTTCAATGCAATTCCAGTCTATCTCCTGAAATCGGTTTCCTGCAATTCTGCCCCGCTTTCAAGTCCTCTTGGCAGCCTTACTTCAGTATATTTTTGGACGATAGCTGTCAGTTATAACTCTGTAGGTTTGTGAATTACAGTGTCCCTGAGCTCCTTTCTTCTACTCGCTTTCTTGTGAGCTGGCCAGAACACCGCAGGATTGCTTCAGGCCCTAATCTGGTCCGGCACGGCATGCTGAGCCTTTGTTTAATTCCTCTTCCTGGTGGGAAATGAGAGTTAAATTTGCCCGTCCAGACTCCTCCAGCTAGTCTCTCATTGGTTCTCCCTATTCCTGTTCATCTTCCGCAGAAATTGCAAACTGGGCCAAACAGGAGGTTAAAGGCACTGACTCTCCAAGTCGGGAGAGTGTTAGTAAATCATCTGGAATTTTGCACCCGAGAACCAGGGGACGAGAACTGAGACATATTTGAACACGTCTCCCGATCACACGGTTGATCATACTCTGGGTTCCACATGCATGTTTTAGCTGAAGGAAGAATCCCTTAAACCTGGAGTGTTGAGACCCGTGGAATGGGTAACATGCAATATGACTTCAAAGGGTCTTCATTTGCTCACCGAACCTCTCCAATCCTATCACTGCTGTGTTTCTGCTGCTGTACACACGCTTGATTCTCTTTCAGAGAAATAGCAATCCATAGGTTTTAAGATACTTACTAGTCAGGTACATTCTTAGGCGTTTAATATGGGGTGTTGAGTCCATTTCGTTGAGCAAGGAGTAGCTCTTGTCTATTACATATTTGGCTTAAGGAACTTTATCTGTGCTCATTTCAATCTCTGGTTTTATGCAGCACCCCAACTCACCTTTCCCCTTAAGCAAGCATAAGTTGGTTTTCTAAATTTGAGACTCTGTTCTGTTTTGTAATTCAGTTCCTGTGTAGCCAAGTTTACATTCCGTGTATTAGTGATATCTTAAGATGTTTCTTGTTCTGTGTGACTTATTTCAGTTAGAATCATCATACCTGCATCCACTCATTTTCTGCTACGGACCTGATGACATAGATTTCATTGTTGAGTGATATTGCATTGTACGTAAGTACCACAACTTCTTTATCCATTTTTCACTTTCTGCGATATTGAACTTGTACCGTAAACGAGGTTCTTGTAAACAGAGCCGTCCCAAATTTTGGGGTGGCTGTGTCTTTTTGATTTTAATTTCCCTAAGCTATAGGACCATAAGTGGAAGTGCCCTAGGCTCTGTTGCTTTGTTTTTTAGATGTTTCAGGAAAAACCATACACTTATGCCAAGTGGCTGTTGGCAATTTACATCCCGCCCATCAGCATAACAAGGCTCCCAGTTCTCCATGGCCTGTCCTGCCTTTCTGGATTTTACACTTTTTTCAGATGGCCCTTTTGACCGGGGGGTATTGAGACTTCATTGTAGTGCAGATTTCCTATGCAAGCTTGCTAGGTTGGCCAAAAAGTGTGTATGCTTTTTTTCCTGAATATATTGAGGAAAAAACGCATACGCCCTTTTTGGCCAAGTGCATCATTGTCGACGTTCTGCCTCTTTTCCTATGCTTTGAATGCAATTCCAGTCTACCTCCTGAAATCGGTTTCCTGCAATTCTGCCCCGCTTTCAAGTCCTCTTGGCAGCCTTACTTCAGTATATATTTGGACGATAGCTGTCATTTATAACTCTGGAGGTTTGTGAATTACAGTGCCCCTGAGTTCCTTTCTTCAACTCGCTTTCTTGTGAGCTGGCCACAACACCACAGGATTGCTTCAGGCCCTAATCTGGTTCCGGCACGGCACGCTGAGCCTTTGGTTAATTCCACTTCCTGGTGGGAAATGAGAGTTAAATTTGCCCATATAGTCACCTCCAGCTAGTCTCTCATTGGTTCTAACTATTTCTGTTCATCTTCCGCAGAAATTGCAAACTGGGCCAAACAGGAGGTTAAAGGCACTGACTCTCCAAGTCGGGAGAGTGTTAGTAAAGCATCTGGAATGTTGTACCCGAGTACCACGGGTCGAAAACTGAGACATATTTGAACACGTTTCCCGATCACACGATTGATCATACTCTGGGTTCCACATGCATGTTTTAGCTGAAGGAAGAATCCCTTAAACCTGGAGAGTTGAGACCCGTGGAATGGGTACCATGCAATATGACTTCAAAGGGTCTTCATTTGCTCACTGAACCTCTCCAATCCTATCACTGCTGCGTTTATGCCCCTGTACACACGCTTGATTCTCTTTCGGAGACATAGCAATCCACAGGTTTTAAGATACTTACTCGTCAGGTACATTCTTAAGCATTTAATATGGGGTGTTGAGTCCATTTGCTTGAGCAAGGAGTAGCTCTTGTCTATTCCATATTTGGCTTAAGGAACTTTATCTGTGCTCATTTCAATCTCTGGTTTTATGCAGCACCCCAACTCACCTTTCCCCTTAAGCAAGCATAAGTTATTTTTCTAAATTTGAGACCATGTTCTGTTTTGTAATTCAGTTCCTGTGTAGCCAAGTTTACATTCCGTGTATTAGTGATATCTTATGATGTTTCTTTTTCTGTGTGACTTATTTCAGTTAGAATCATCATACCTGCATCCACTCATTTTCTGCTACAGGCCTGATGACCTAGATTTCATTGCTGAGTGATATTGCATTGTACGTAAGTACCACAAATTCTTTATCCATTTTTTACTTTCTGCGATATTGAACTTGTACTGTAAACGAGGTTCTTGTAAACAGAGCTGTCCCAAACTTTGGGGTGGCTGTGTCTTTTTGATTTTAATTTCCCTAAGCTATAGGACCATAAGTGGAAGTGCCGTAGGTTCTGTTGCCCTTTTTTTTAGATGTTTCAGGAAACACCATACACTTCTCCCGAGTGGCTGTTGGCAATTTACATCCCGCCCTTCAGCATAACAAGGCTCCCAGTTCTCCATGGCCTGTCGTGCCTTTCTGGATTTTACACTTTTTTCAGATGGCCCTTTTGACCGGGGGGAAGTGAGACTTCATTGTAGTGCAGATTTCCTTTACAAGCTAGCTTGGTTGGCGAAAAAGGGCGTATGCGTTTTTTCCTGAATATATTCAGGAAAAAACGCATACGCCATTTTTGGCCAAGTGCATCATTGTGGACGTTCTGCCTCTTTTCCTATGCTTTCAATGCAATTCCAGTCTACCTCCTGAAATCGGTTTCCTGCAATTCTGCCCCGCTTTCAAGTCCTCTTGGCAGCCTTACTTCAGTATATTTTTGGACGATAGCTGTCATTTATAACTCTGCAGGTTTGTGAATTACAGTGCCCCTGAGCTCCTTTTTTCAACTCGCTTTCTTGTGAGCTGGCCGCAACACCGCAGGATTGCTTCAGGCCCTAATCTGGTTGCGGCACGGCACACTGAGCCTTTGGTTAATTCCTCTTCCTGGTGGGAAATGAGAGTTAAATTTGCCCGTCCAGACACCTCCAGCTAGTCTCTCATTGGTTCTCCCTATTCCTGTTCATCTTCCGCAGAAATTGCAAACTGGGCCAAACAGGAGTTTAAAGGCACTGACTCTCCAAGTCGGGAGAGTGTTAGTAAAGCCTCTGGAATGTTTCACCCGAGTACCAGGGGACGAAAACTGAGACATATTTGAACACGTCTCCCGATCACATGGTTGATCATACTCTGGGTTCCACATGCATGTTTTAGCTGAAGGAAGAATCCCTTAAACCTGGAGAGTTGAGACCCGTGGAATGGGTACCATGCAATATGACTTCAAAGGGTCTTCATTTGCTCACCGAACCTCTCCAATCCTATCACTGCTGCGTTTATGCCCCTGTACACACGCTTGATTCTCTTTCGGAGACATAGCAATCCATAGGTTTTAAGATACTTACTAGTAAGGTACATTCTTAGGCGTTTAAAATGGGGTGTTGAGTGCATTTTGTTGAGCAAGGAGTAGCTCTTGTCTATTCCATATGTGGCTTAAGGAACTTTATCTGTGCTCATTTCAATCTCTGGTTTTATGCAGCACCCCAACTCATCTTTCACCTTAAGCAAGCATAAGTTGGTTTTCTACATTTGAGACCCTGTTCTGTTTTGTAATCCAGTTCCTGTGTAGCCAAGTTTACATTCCGTGTATTAGTGATGTCTTATGATATTTCTATTTCTGTGTGACTTATTTCAGTTAGAATCATCATACCTCAATCCACTCATTATGCTGCTACGGGCCTGATGACCTAGATTTCATTGCTGAGTGATATTGCATTGTACGTAAGTACCACAACTTCTTTATCCATTTTTCGCTTTCTGCGATATTGAACTTGTACCGTAAACGAGGTTCTTGTAAACAGAGCCGTCCCAAACTTTGGGGTGGCTGTGTCTTTTTGATTTTAATTTCCCTAAGCTATAGGACCATAAGTGGAAGTGCCCTAGGCTCTGTTGCTTTGTTTTTTAGATGTTTCAGGAAACACCATACACTTGTCCCTAGTGGCTGTTGGCAATTTACATCCCGCCCTTCAGCATAACAAGGCTCCCAGTTCTCTATAGCCTGTCCTGCCTTTCTGGATTTTACACTTTTTTCAGATGGCCCTTTTGACCAGGGGGAAGTGAGACTTCATTATAGTGCAGATTTCCTTTTCAAGCTTGCTTGGTTGGCCAAAAAGGGCGTATGCGTTTTTTCCTGAATATATTCAGAAAAAAACGCATACGCCATTTTTGGCCAAGTGCATCATTGTGGAGGTTCTGCCCCTTTTCCTATGCTTTCAATGAAATTCCAGTCTACCTCCTGAAATCGGTTGCCTGCAATTCTGCCCCGCTTTCAAGTCCTCTTGGCAGCCTTACTTCAGTATATTTTTGGACGATAGCTGTCATTTATAACTCTGCAGGTCTGTGAATTACAGTGCCCCTGAGCTCCTTTCTTCAACTCGCTTTCTTGTGAGCTGGCCGCAACACCGCAGGATTGCTTCAGGCCCTAATCTGGTTCCGGCACGGCACCCTGAGCCTTTGATTAATTCCTCTTCCTGCTGGGAAATGAGAGTTAAATTTGCCCGTCCAGACAACTCCAGCTAGTCTCTCATTGGTTCTCCCTATTCCTGTTCATCTTACGCAGAAATTGCAAACTGGGCCAAACAGGAGGTTAAAGGCACTGACTCTCCAAGTCGGGAGAGTGTTAGTAAAGCGTCTGGAATGTTGCACCCGAGTACCAGGGGACGAAAACTGAGACATATTTGAACACGTCTCCCGATCACACGGATGATCATACTCTGGGTTCCACATGCATGTTTTAGCTGAAGGAAGAATCCCTTAAACCTGGAGTGTTGAGACCCGTGGAATGGGTAACATGCAATATGACTTCAAAGGGTCTTCATTTGCTCACCGAACCTCTCCAATCCTATCACTGCTGTGTTTCTGCTGCTGTACACACGCTTGATTCTCTTTCAGAGAAATAGCAATCCATAGGTTTTAAGATACTTACTAGTCAGGTACATTCTTAGGCGTTTAATATGGGGTGTTGAGTCCATTTCGTTGAGCAAGGAGTAGCTCTTGTCTATTACATATTTGGCTTAAGGAACTTTATCTGTGCTCATTTCAATCTCTGGTTTTATGCAGCACCCCAACTCACCTTTCCCCTTAAGCAAGCATAAGTTGGTTTTCTAAATTTGAGACTCTGTTCTGTTTTGTAATTCAGTTCCTGTGTAGCCAAGTTTACATTCCGTGTATTAGTGATATCTTAAGATGTTTCTTGTTCTGTGTGACTTATTTCAGTTAGAATCATCATACCTGCATCCACTCATTTTCTGCTACGGACCTGATGACATAGATTTCATTGTTGAGTGATATTGCATTGTACGTAAGTACCACAACTTCTTTATCCATTTTTCACTTTCTGCGATATTGAACTTGTACCGTAAACGAGGTTCTTGTAAACAGAGCCGTCCCAAATTTTGGGGTGGCTGTGTCTTTTTGATTTTAATTTCCCTAAGCTATAGGACCATAAGTGGAAGTGCCCTAGGCTCTGTTGCTTTGTTTTTTAGATGTTTCAGGAAAAACCATACACTTATGCCAAGTGGCTGTTGGCAATTTACATCCCGCCCATCAGCATAACAAGGCTCCCAGTTCTCCATGGCCTGTCCTGCCTTTCTGGATTTTACACTTTTTTCAGATGGCCCTTTTGACCGGGGGGTATTGAGACTTCATTGTAGTGCAGATTTCCTATGCAAGCTTGCTAGGTTGGCCAAAAAGTGTGTATGCTTTTTTTCCTGAATATATTGAGGAAAAAACGCATACGCCCTTTTTGGCCAAGTGCATCATTGTCGACGTTCTGCCTCTTTTCCTATGCTTTGAATGCAATTCCAGTCTACCTCCTGAAATCGGTTTCCTGCAATTCTGCCCCGCTTTCAAGTCCTCTTGGCAGCCTTACTTCAGTATATATTTGGACGATAGCTGTCATTTATAACTCTGGAGGTTTGTGAATTACAGTGCCCCTGAGTTCCTTTCTTCAACTCGCTTTCTTGTGAGCTGGCCACAACACCACAGGATTGCTTCAGGCCCTAATCTGGTTCCGGCACGGCACGCTGAGCCTTTGGTTAATTCCACTTCCTGGTGGGAAATGAGAGTTAAATTTGCCCATATAGTCACCTCCAGCTAGTCTCTCATTGGTTCTAACTATTTCTGTTCATCTTCCGCAGAAATTGCAAACTGGGCCAAACAGGAGGTTAAAGGCACTGACTCTCCAAGTCGGGAGAGTGTTAGTAAAGCATCTGGAATGTTGTACCCGAGTACCACGGGTCGAAAACTGAGACATATTTGAACACGTTTCCCGATCACACGATTGATCATACTCTGGGTTCCACATGCATGTTTTAGCTGAAGGAAGAATCCCTTAAACCTGGAGAGTTGAGACCCGTGGAATGGGTACCATGCAATATGACTTCAAAGGGTCTTCATTTGCTCACTGAACCTCTCCAATCCTATCACTGCTGCGTTTATGCCCCTGTACACATGCTTGATTCTCTTTCGGAGACATAGCAATCCACAGGTTTTAAGATACTTACTCGTCAGGTACATTCTTAAGCATTTAATATGGGGTGTTGAGTCCATTTGCTTGAGCAAGGAGTAGCTCTTGTCTATTCCATATTTGGCTTAAGGAACTTTATCTGTGCTCATTTCAATCTCTGGTTTTATGCAGCACCCCAACTCACCTTTCCCCTTAAGCAAGCATAAGTTATTTTTCTAAATTTGAGACCATGTTCTGTTTTGATATTCAGTTCCTGTGTAGCCAAGTTTACATTCCGTGTATTAGTGATATCTTATGATGTTTCTTTTTCTGTGTGACTTATTTCAGTTAGAATCATCATACCTGCATCCACTCATTTTCTGCTACAGGCCTGATGACCTAGATTTCATTGCTGAGTGATATTGCATTGTACGTAAGTACCACAAATTCTTTATCCATTTTTTACTTTCTGCGATATTGAACTTGTACTGTAAACGAGGTTCTTGTAAACAGAGCTGTCCCAAACTTTGGGGTGGCTGTGTCATTTTGATTTTAATTTCCCTAAGCTATAGGACCATAAGTGGAAGTGCCGTAGGTTCTGTTGCCCTTTTTTTTAGATGTTTCAGGAAACACCATACACTTCTCCCGAGTGGCTGTTGGCAATTTACATCCCGCCCTTCAGCATAACAAGGCTCCCAGTTCTCCATGGCCTGTCGTGCCTTTCTGGATTTTACACTTTTTTCAGATGGCCCTTTTGACCGGGGGGAAGTGAGACTTCATTGTAGTGCAGATTTCCTTTACAAGCTAGCTTGGTTGGCGAAAAAGGGCGTATGCGTTTTTTCCTGAATATATTCAGGAAAAAACGCATACGCCATTTTTGGCCAAGTGCATCATTGTGGACGTTCTGCCTCTTTTCCTATGCTTTCAATGCAATTCCAGTCTACCTCCTGAAATCGGTTTCCTGCAATTCTGCCCCGCTTTCAAGTCCTCTTGGCAGCCTTACTTCAGTATATTTTTGGACGATAGCTGTCATTTATAACTCTGCAGGTTTGTGAATTACAGTGCCCCTGAGCTCCTTTTTTCAACTCGCTTTCTTGTGAGCTGGCCGCAACACCGCAGGATTGCTTCAGGCCCTAATCTGGTTGCGGCACGGCACACTGAGCCTTTGGTTAATTCCTCTTCCTGGTGGGAAATGAGAGTTAAATTTGCCCGTCCAGACACCTCCAGCTAGTCTCTCATTGGTTCTCCCTATTCCTGTTCATCTTCCGCAGAAATTGCAAACTGGGCCAAACAGGAGTTTAAAGGCACTGACTCTCCAAGTCGGGAGAGTGTTAGTAAAGCCTCTGGAATGTTGCACCCGAGTACCAGGGGACGAAAACTGAGACATATTTGAACACGTCTCCCGATCACATGGTTGATCATACTCTGGGTTCCACATGCATGTTTTAGCTGAAGGAAGAATCCCTTAAACCTGGAGAGTTGAGACCCGTGGAATGGGTACCATGCAATATGACTTCAAAGGGTCTTCATTTGCTCACCGAACCTCTCCAATCCTATCACTGCTGCGTTTATGCCCCTGTACACACGCTTGATTCTCTTTCGGAGACATAGCAATCCATAGGTTTTAAGATACTTACTAGTAAGGTACATTCTTAGGCGTTTAAAATGGGGTGTTGAGTGCATTTTGTTGAGCAAGGAGTAGCTCTTGTCTATTCCATATGTGGCTTAAGGAACTTTATCTGTGCTCATTTCAATCTCTGGTTTTATGCAGCACCCCAACTCATCTTTCACCTTAAGCAAGCATAAGTTGGTTTTCTACATTTGAGACCCTGTTCTGTTTTGTAATCCAGTTCCTGTGTAGCCAAGTTTACATTCCGTGTATTAGTGATGTCTTATGATATTTCTATTTCTGTGTGACTTATTTCAGTTAGAATCATCATACCTCAATCCACTCATTATGCTGCTACGGGCCTGATGACCTAGATTTCATTGCTGAGTGATATTGCATTGTACGTAAGTACCACAACTTCTTTATCCATTTTTCGCTTTCTGCGATATTGAACTTGTACCGTAAACGAGGTTCTTGTAAACAGAGCCGTCCCAAACTTTGGGGTGGCTGTGTCTTTTTGATTTTAATTTCCCTAAGCTATAGGACCATAAGTGGAAGTGCCCTAGGCTCTGTTGCTTTGTTTTTTAGATGTTTCAGGAAACACCATACACTTGTCCCTAGTGGCTGTTGGCAATTTACATCCCGCCCTTCAGCATAACAAGGCTCCCAGTTCTCTATAGCCTGTCCTGCCTTTCTGGATTTTACACTTTTTTCAGATGGCCCTTTTGACCAGGGGGAAGTGAGACTTCATTGTAGTGCAGATTTCCTTTTCAAGCTTGCTTGGTTGGCCAAAAAGGGCGTATGCGT
Source organism: Orcinus orca (assembly GCF_937001465.1). Lineage (NCBI taxonomy): Eukaryota > Metazoa > Chordata > Mammalia > Artiodactyla > Delphinidae > Orcinus > Orcinus orca. Next base: position 172,866 of record NW_026043771.1, read on the forward strand.
TTTTTCCTGAATATATTCAGAAAAAAACGCATACGCCATTTTTGGCCAAGTGCATCATTGTGGAGGTTCTGCCCCTTTTCCTATGCTTTCAATGAAATTCCAGTCTACCTCCTGAAATCGGTTGCCTGCAATTCTGCCCCGCTTTCAAGTCCTCTTGGCAGCCTTACTTCAGTATATTTTTGGACGATAGCTGTCATTTATAACTCTGCAGGTCTGTGAATTACAGTGCCCCTGAGCTCCTTTCTTCAACTCGCTTTCTTGTGAGCTGGCCGCAACACCGCAGGATTGCTTCAGGCCCTAATCTGGTTCCGGCACGGCACCCTGAGCCTTTGATTAATTCCTCTTCCTGCTGGGAAATGAGAGTTAAATTTGCCCGTCCAGACAACTCCAGCTAGTCTCTCATTGGTTCTCCCTATTCCTGTTCATCTTACGCAGAAATTGCAAACTGGGCCAAACAGGAGGTTAAAGGCACTGACTCTCCAAGTCGGGAGAGTGTTAGTAAAGCGTCTGGAATGTTGCACCCGAGTACCAGGGGACGAAAACTGAGACATATTTGAACACGTCTCCCGATCACACGGTTGATCATACTCTGGGTTCCACATGCATGTTTTAGCTGAAGGAAGAATCCCTTAAACCTGGAGAGTTGAGACCCGTGGAATGGGTACCATGCAATATGACTTCAAAGGGTCTTCATTTGCTCACCGAACCTCTTCAATCCTATCACTGCTGCGTTTATGCCCCTGTACACACGCTTGATTCTCTTTCGGAGACATAGCAATCCATAGGTTTTAAGATACTTACTAGTAAGGTACATTCTTAGGCGTTTAAAATTGGGTGTTGAGTGCATTTTGTTGAGCAAGGAGTAGCTCTTGTCTATTCCATATGTGGCTTAAGGAACTTTATCTGTGCTCATTTCAATCTCTGGTTTTATGCAGCACCCCAACTCATCTTTCACCTTAAGCAAGCATAAGTTGGTTTTCTACATTTGAGACCCTGTTCTGTTTTGTAATCCAGTTCCTGTGTAGCCAAGTTTACATTCCGTGTATTAGTGATATCTTATTATGTTTCTATTTCTGTGTGACTTATTTCAGTTAGAATCATCATACCTGAATCCACTCATTATGCTGCTATGGGCCTGATGACATAGATTTCATTGCTGAGTGATATTGCATTGTACGTAAGTACCACAACTTCTTTATCCATTTTTCGCTTTCTGCGATATTGAACTTGTAGCGTAAACGAGGTTCTTGTAAACAAAGCCGTCCCAAACTTTGGGGTGGCTGTGTCTTTTTGATTTTAATTTCCCTAAGCTATAGGACCATAAGTGGAAGTGCCCTAGGCTCTGTTGCTTTGTTTTTTAGATGTTTCAGGAAACACCATACACTTCTCCCGAGTGGCTGTTGGTAATTTACATCCCGCCCATCAGCATAACAAGGCTCCCAGTTCTCCATGGCCTGTCCTGCCTTTTTGGATTTTACACTTTTTTCAGATGGCCCTTTTGATGTGGGGGAAGTGAGACTTCATTGTAGTGCAGATTTCCTTTGCAAGCTTGCTTGGTTGGCCAAAAAGGGCGTATGCATTTTTTCCTGAATATATTCTGGAAAAAACGCATACGCCCTTTTTGGCCAGGTGCATCATTGTCGACGTTCTGCCTCTTTTCCTATGCTTTAAATGCAATTCCTGTCTACCTCCTGAAATCGGTATCCTGCAATTCTCCCCCGCTTTCAAGTCCTCTTGGCAGCCTTACTTCAGTATATTTTTGGACGATAGCTGTCATTTATAACTCTGCAGGTTTGTGAATTACAGTGCCCCTGAGCTCCTTTCTTCAACTCGCTTTCTTGTGAGCTGGCCGCAACACCGCAGGATTGCTTCAGGCCCTAATCTGGTTCCGGCACGGCACGCTGAGCCTTTGGTTAATTCCTCTTCCTGGTGGGAAATGAGAGTTAAATTTGCCCGTCCAGTCACCTCCAGCTAGTCTCTCATTGGTTCTCCCTATTCCTGTTCATCTTCCGCAGAAATTGCAAACTGGGCCAAACAGGAGGTTAAAGGCACTGACTCTCCAAGTCGGGAGAGTGTTAGTAAAGCATCTGGAATGTTGCACCCGAGAAGCAGGGGACGAAAACTGAGACATATTTGAACACGTCTCCCGATCACACAGTTGATCATACTCTGGGTTCCAAATGCATGTTTTAGCTGAAGGAAGAATCCCTTAAACCTGGAGAGTTGAGACCCGTGGAATTGGTACCATGCAATATGACTTCAAAGGGTCTTCATTTGCTCACCGAACCTCTCCAATCCTATCACTGCTGCATTTATGACCCTGTACACACGCTTGATTCTCTTTCGGAGACATAGCAATCCATAGGTTTTAAGATACTTACTAGTCAGGTACATTCTTAGGCGTTTAATATGGGGTTTTGAGTCCATTTCGTTGAGCAAGGTGTAGCTCTTGTCTATTCCATATTTGGCTTCAGGAACTTTATCTGTGCTCATTTCAATCTCTGGTTTTATGCAGCACCCCAACTCACCTTTCCCCTTAAGCAAGCATATGTTGGTTTTCTACATTTGAGACCCTCTTCTGTTTTGTAATCCAGTTCCTGTGTAGCCAAGTTTACTTTCCGTGTATTAGTGATATCTTATGATGTTTCTTTTTCTGTGTGACTTATTTCAGTTAGAATCATCATACCTGAATCCACTCATTATGCTGCTACAGGCCTGATGACATAGATTTCATTGCTGAGTGATATTGCATTGTACCACAATTTCTTTATCCAGTTTTCACTTTCTGCGATATTGAACTTGTACCGTAAACGAGGTTCTTGTAAACAGAGCCGTCCCAAACTTTGGGGTGGCTGTGTCTTTTTGATTTTAATTTCCCTAAGCTATAGGACCATAAGTGGAAGTGCCCTAGGCTCTGTTGCTTTGTTTTTTAGATATTTCAGGAAACACCATACACATCTCCCGAGTGGCTGTTGGCAATTTACATCCCGCCCATCAGCATAACAAGGCTCCCAGTTCTCCGTGGCCTGTCCTGCCTTTCTGGATTTTACACTTTTTTCAGATGGCCCTTTTGACCGGGGGGAAGTGAGACTTCATTGTAGTGCAGATTTCTATTGCAAGCTTGCTTGGTTGGCCAAAAAGGGCGTATGCGTTTTTTCCTGAATATATTCAGGAAAAAACGCATACGCCCTTTTTGGCCAAGTGCATTATTGTCGACATTCTGCCTCTTTTCCTATGCTTTAAATGCAATTCCAGTCTACCTCCTGAAATCGGTTGCCTGCAATTCTTCCCCGCATTCAAGTCCTCTTGGCAGCCTTACTTCAGTATATTTTTGGACGATAGCTGTCATTTATAACTCTGCAGGTTTGTGAATTACAGGGCCCCGAGCTCCTTTCTTCAACTCGCTTTCTTGTGAGCTGGCCGAAACACTGCAGGATTGCTTCAGGCCCTAATCTGGTTGCGGCACGGCACGCTGAGCCTTTGGTTAATTCCTCTTCCTGGTGGGAAATGAGAGTTAAATTTGCCCGTCCAGACACCTCCAGCTAGTCTCTCATTGGTTCTCTCTATTCCTGTTCATCTTCCGCAGAAATTGCAAACTGGACCAAAGAGGAGGTTAAAGGCACTGACTCTCCAAGTTGGGAGAGTGTTAATAAAGCATCCGGAATGTTGCACCCGAGTACCAGGGGACGAGAACTGAGACTTATTTGAACACGTCTCCCGATCACACGGTTGATCATACTCTGGGTTCCACATGCATGTTTTAGCTGAAGGAAGAATCCCTTAAACCTGGAGAGTTGAGACCCGTGGAATGGGTACCATGCAATATGACTTCAAAGGGTCTTCATTTGCTCACCGAACCTCTCCAATCCTATCACTGCTACGTTTATGCCCCTGTACACACGCTTGATTCTCTTTCGGAGACATAGCAATCCATAGCTTTTAAGATACTTACTAGTCAGGTACATTCTTAGGTGTTTAATATGGGGTGTTGAGTCCATTTCGTTGAGCAAGGAGTAGCTCTTGTCTATTCCATATTTGGCTTCAGGAACTTTATCTGTGCTCATTTCAGTCTCTGGTTTTATGCAGCACCCCAACTCACCTTTCCCATTAAGCAAGCATTTTTGTTTTCTAAATTTGAGACCCTGTACTGTTTTGTAATCCATTTCCTGTGTAGCCAAGTTTACATTCCGTGTATTACTGATGTCTTATGATATTTCTATTTCTGTGTGACTTATTTCAGTTAGAATCATCATACGTGAATCCACTCATTATGCTGCTACGGGCCTGATGACATAGATTTCATTGCTGAGTTATATTGCATTGTACGTAAGTACCACAACTTCTTTATCCATTTTTCACTTTCTGCGATATTGAACTTGTACCGTAAACGAGGTTCTTGTAAACAGAGCCATCCCAAACTTAGGGGTGGCTGTGTCTTTTTGATTTTACTTTCCCCAAGCTATAGGACCATAAGTGGAAGTGCCCTAGGCTCTGTTGCTTTGTTTTTTAGATGTTTCAGGAAACACCATACACTTCTCCCGAGTGGCTGTTGGCAATTTACATCCCGCCCATCAGCATAACAAGGCTCCCAGTTCTCCATGGCCTGTCCTGCCTTTCTGGATTTTACACTTTTTTCAGATGGCCCTTTTGACCGGGGGGAAGTGAGATGTCATTGTAGTGCAGATTTCCTTTGCAAGCTTGCTTGGTTGGCCAAAAAGGGCGTATGCGTTTTTTCCTGAATATATTGAGGAAAAAACGCATACGCCCTTTTTGGCCAAGTGCATAATTGTCGACGTTCTGCCTCTTTTCCTATGCTTTGAATGCAATTCCAGTCTACCTCCTGAAATCGGTCTCCTGCAATTCTGCCCTGCTTTCAAGTCCTCTTGGCAGCCTTACTTCAGTATATTTTTGGACGATAGCTGTCATTTATAACTCTGCATTTTTGTGAATTACAGTGCCCCTGAGCTCCTTTCTTCAACTCGCTTTCTTGTGAGCTGTCCGCAACACCGCAGGATTGCTTCAGGCCCTAATCTGTTTCCGGCATGGCACGCTGAGCCTTTGGTTAATTCCTCTTCCTGGTGGGAAATGAGAGTTAAATTTGCACGTCCAGACACCTCCAGCTAGTCTCTCATTGGTTCTCCCTATTCCTGTTCATCTTCCGCAGAAATTGCGAACTGGGCCAAACAGGAGGTTAAAGGCACTGGCTCTCCAAGTCGGGAGAGTGTTAGTAAAGCCTCTGGAATATTGCACCCTAGTACCAGGGGACGAAAACTGAGACATATTTGAATACGTCACCCGATCACATGGTTGATCATACTCTGGGTTCCACATGCATGTTTTAGCTGAAGGAAGAATCCCTTAAACCTGGAGAGTTGAGACCCGTGGAATGGGTAACATGCAATATGACTTCAAAGGGTCTTCATTTGCTCACGGAACCTCTCCAATACTATCACTGCTGTGTTTATGCCGCTGTACACAGGCTTGATTCTCTTTCAGAGAAATAGCAATCCATAGGTTTTAAGATACTTACTAGTGAGGTACATTCTTAGGCGTTTAATATGGGGTGTTGAGTCCATTTCGTTGAGCAAGGAGTAGCTCTTGTCTATTCCATATTTGGCTTAAGGAACTTTATCTGTGCTCATTTCAATCTCTGGTTTTATGTAGCACCCCAACTCACCTTTCCCCTTAAGCAAGCATAAGTTATTTTTCTAAATTTGAGACCCTGTTCTGTTTTGTAATTCAGTTCCTGTGTAGCCAAGTTTACATTCCGTGTATTAGTGATATCTTATGATGTTTCTTTTTCTGTGTGACTTATTTCAGTTAGAATCATCATACCTGCATCCACTCATTTTCTGCTACAGGCCTGATGACCTAGATTTCATTGCTGAGTGATATTGCATTGTACGTAAGTACCACAACTTCTTTATCCATTTTTCACTTCCTGCGATATTGAACTTGTACCGTAAACGAGGTTCTTGTAAACAGAGCCGGTCCAAACTTTGGGGTGGCTGTGTCTTTTTGATTTTAATTTCCCTAAGCTATAGGACCATAAGTGGAAGTGCCCTAGGCTCTGTTGCTTTGTTTTTTAGATGTTTCAGGAAACACCATACACTTCTCCCGAGTGGCTGTTGGCAATTTACATCCCGCCCATCAGCCTAACAAGGCTCCCAGTTCTCCATGGCCTGTCCTGCCTTTCTGGATTTTACACTTTTTTCAGATGGCCCTTTTGACTGGGGGGAAGTGAGACTTCATTGTAGTGCAGATTTCCTTTACAAGCTTGCTTGGTTGGCCAAAAAGTGCGTATGCGTTTTTTCCTGAATATATTCAGGAAAAAACACATATGCCCTTTTTGGCCAAGTGCATCATTGTCGACGTTCTGCCTCTTTTCCTATGCTTTCAATGCAATTCCAGTCTACCTCCTGAAATCAGTTGCCTGCAATTCTGCCCCGCTTTCAAGTCCTCTTGGCAGCCTTACTTCAGTATATTTTTGGACGATAGCTGTCATTTATAACTCTGCAGGTTTGTGAATTACAGTGCCCCTGAGCTCCTTTCTTCAACTCTCTTTCTTGTGAGCTGGCCGCAACACCACAGGATTGTTTCAGGCCCTAATCTGGTTCCGGCACGGCACACTGAGCCTTTCGTTAATTCCTCTTCCTTGTGGGAAATGAGAGTTAAATTTGCCTGTCCAGTCACCTCCAGCTAGTCTCTCATTGGTTCTCCCTATTCCTGTTCATCTTCCGCAGAAATTGCAAACTGGGCCAAACAGGAGGTTAAAGGCACTGACTCTCCAGGTCGGGAGAGTGTTAGTAAAGCATCTGGAATGTTGAACCCGAGTACCAGGGGACGAAAACTGAGACATATTTGAACACGTCTCCCGATCACATGGCTGATCATCCTCTGGGTTCCACATGCATGTTTTAGGTGAAGGAGGAATCCCTTAAACCTGGAGAGTTGAGACCCGTGGAATGGGTACCATGCAATATGACTTCAAAGGGTCTTCATTTGCTCACCGAACCTCTCCAATCCTATCACTGCTGCGTTTATGCCCCTGTACACACGCTTGATTCTCTTTCGGAGACATAGCAATCCATAGCGTTTAAGATACTTACTAGTCAGGTACATACTTAGGCGTTTAATATGGGGTGTTGAGTCCATTTCGTTCAGCAAGGAGTAGCTCTTGACTATTACATATTTGGCTTAAGGAACTTTATCTGTGCTCATTTCAATCTCTGGTTTTATGCAGCACCCCAACTCACCTTTCCCCTTAAGCAAGCATCAGTTGGTTTTCTAAATTTGAGACCCTGTTCTGTTTTGTAATTCAGTTCCTTTGTAGCCAAGTTTATATTCCGTGTATTAGTGATATCTTATGATGTTTCTTTTTCTGTGTGACTTATTTCAGTTAGAATCATCACACCTGTATCCACTCATTATGCTGCTACGGGCCTGATGAGATAGATGTCATTGCTGAGTGATATTGCATTGTACGTAAGTACCAGAATTTCTTTATCCATTTTTCACTTTCTGCAATATTGAACATGTACCGTAAACGAAGTTCTTGTAAACAGAGCCATCCCAAACTTTGGGGTAGCTGTGTCTTTTTTATTTTAATTTCCCTAAGCTATAGGACCATAAGTGGAAGTGCCCTAGACTCTGTTGCTTTGTTTTTTAGATGTTTCAGGAAACACCATACACTTTGCCCGAGTGGCTGTTGGCAATTTACATCCCGCCCATCAGCATAACAAGGCTCCCAGTTCTCCATGGCCTGTCCTGCCTTTCTGGATTTTACACTTTTTTCAGATGGCCCTTTTGATGGGGGGGAAGTGAGACTTCAATATAGTGCAGATTTCCTTTGCAAGCTTGCTTGGTTGGCCAAAAAGGGCGTATGCGTTTTTTCCTGAATATATTCAGGAAAAAACGCATACGCCCTTTTTGGCCAAGTGCATCATTGTTGACGTTCTGCCTCTTTTCCTATGCTTTCAATGCAATTCCAGTCTACCTCCTGAAATCGGTTTCCTGCAATTCTGCCCCGCTTTCAAGTCCTCTTGGCAGGCTTACTTCAGTATATTTTTGGACGATAGCTGTCATTTATAACTCTGCAGGTTTGTGAATTACAGTGCCCCTGAGCTCCTTTCTTCAACTCGCTTTCTTGTGAGCTGGCCGCAACACCGCAGGATTGCTTCAGGCCCTAATCTGGTTCCGGCATGGCACGCTTAGCCTTTGGTTAATTCCTCTTCCTGGTGGGAAATGAGAGTTAAATTTGCCCGTCCAGACACCTCCAGCTAGTCTCTCATTGGTTCTCCCTATACCTGTTCATCTTCCGCAGAAATTGCAAACTGGGCCAAACAGGTGGTTAAAGGCACTGACTCTCCATGTCGGCAGAGTGTTATTAAAGCGTCTGGATTGTTACACCCGAGTACCAGGGGAGGAGAACTGAGACATATTTGAACACGTCTCCCGATCACACGGTTGATCATACTCTGGGTTCCACATGCATGTTTTAGCTGAAGGAAGAATCCCTTAAACCTGAAGAGTTGAGACCCGTGGAATGGGTACCATGCAATATGACTTCAAAGGGTCTTCATTTGCTCACCGAACCTCTCCAATCCTATCACTGCTGCGTTTATGCCCCTGTACACACGCTTGATTCTCTTTCGGAGACATAGCAATCCATAGGTTTTAAGATACTTACTAGTCAGGTACATACTTAGGCGTTTAATATGGGGTGTTGAGTCCATTTCGTTCAGCAAGGAGTAGTTCTTGTCTATTTCATATTTGGATTGAGGAACTTTATCTGTGCTCATTTCAATCTCTGGTTTTATGCAGCACCCCAACTCACCTTTCCCCTTAAGCAAGCATAAGTTGGTTTTCTAAATTTGAGACACTGTTCTGTTTTGTAGTTCAGTTTCTGTGTAGCCAAGTTTACATTCCGTGTATTAGTGATATCTTATGATGTTTCTTTTTCTGTGTGACTTATTTCAGTTAGAATCATCAAACCTGAATCCACTAATTCTGCTGCTATGGGCCTGATGACATAGATTTCATTGCTGAGTGATATTGCATTGTACGTAAGTACCACAACTTCTTTATCCATTTTTCACTTTCTGCGATATTGAACTTGTACCGTAAACGAGGTTCTTGTAAACAGAGCTGTCCCAAACTTTGGGGTGGCTGTGTCTTTTTGATTTTAATTTCCCTAAGCTATAGGACCATAAGTGGAAGTGCCCTAGGCTCTGTTGCTTTGTTTTTAGATGTTTCAGGAAACACCATACACTTCTCCTGAGTGGCTGTTGGCAATTTACATCCCACCCATCAGCATAACAAGGCTCCTAATTCAACATGGCCTGTCCTGCCTTTCTGGATTTTACACTTTTTTCAGATGGCCCTTTTTGACTCGGGGAATTGAGACTTCATTGTAGTGCAGATTTCCTTTGCAAGCTTGCTTGGTTGGCCAAAAAGGGCGTATGCGTTTTTTCCTGAATATATTCAGGAAAAAACGCATACGCACTTTTTGGCCAAGTGCATCATTGTCGACGTTCTGCGTCTTTTCCCATGCTTTAAATGCAATTACAGTCTACCTCCTGAAATCGGATTCCTGCAATTCTGCCCCGCTTTCAAGTCCTCTTGGCAGGCTTACTTCAGTATATTTTTGGAGGATAGCTGTCATTTATAACTCTGCAGGTTTGTGAATTAAGTGTCCCTGAGCTCCTTTCTTCAACTCTCTTTCTTGTGAGCTGGCCGCAACACTGCAGGATTGCTTCAGGCCCTAATCTGGTTCCGGCACGGCATGCTGAGCCTTTGGTTAATTCCTCTTCCTGGTGGGAAATGAGAGTTAAATTTGCCCGTCCAGACACCTCCAGCTAGTGTCTCGTTGGTTCGCCCTAAGAGTCTGGAATGATGCACCCGAGTACCAGGGGACGAGAACTGAGACATATTCTAACACGTCTCCCAATCACAAGGTTGATCATACTCTGGGTTCCACATGCATGTTTTAGCTGAAGGAAGAATCCCTTAAACCTGAAGAGTTGAGACCCGTGTAATGGGTACCATGCAATATGACTTCAAAGGGTCTTCATTTGCTCACCGAACCTCTCCAATCCTATCACTGCTGCGTTTATGCCCCTGTACACACGCTTGATTCTCTTTCGGAGACATAGCAATCCGTAGGTTTTAAGATATTTACTAGTCAGGTACATACTTAGGCGTTTAATATGGGGTGTTGAGTCCATTTCATTCAGCAAGGAGTAGCTCTTGACTATTACATATTTGGCTTAAGGAACTTTATCTGTGCTCATTTCAATCTCTGGTTTTATGCAGCACCCCAACTCACCTTTCCCCTTAAGCAAGCATAAGTTGGTTTTCTACATTTGAGACCCTGTTCTGTTTTGCAATTTAGTTCCTCTGTAGCCAAGTTTACATTCCGTGTATTAGTGATATCTTATGATGTTTCTTTTTCTGTGTGACTTATTTCAGTTAGAATCATCATACCTGTATCCACTCATTATGCTGCTACGGGCTTGATGAGATAGATGTCATTGCTGAGTGATATTGCATTGTACGTAAGTACCACAACTTCTTTATCCATTTTTCACTTTCTGAAATATTGAACTTGTACCGTAAACGAAGTTCTTGTAAACAGAGCCGTCCCAAACTTTGGGGTAGCTTTGTCTTTTTGATTTTAATTTCCCTAAGCTATAGGACCATAAGTGGAAGTGCCCTAGGCTCTGTTGCTTTGTTTTTTAGATGTTTCAGGAAACACAATACACTTCTCCCTAGTGGCTGTTGGCAATTTACATCCCGCCCATCAGCATAACAAGGTTCCCAGTTCTCCATGGCCTGTCCTGCCTTTCTGGATTTTACACTTTTTTCAGATGGCCCTTTTGACCGGGGGGAAGTGAGACTTCATTGTAGTGCAGATTTCCTTTGCAAGCTTGCTTGGTTGGCCAAAAAGGGCGTATGCGTTTTTTCCTGAATATATTCAGGAAAAAACGCATACGCCCTTTTTGGCCAAGTGCATCATTGTCGACGTTCTGCCTCTTTTCCTATGCTTTAAAGGCAATTCCAGTCTACCTCCTGAAATAGGTTTCCTGCAATTCTGCCCCGCTTTCAAGTCCTCTTGGCAGCCTTACTTCAGTATAATTTTGGACGATAGCTGTCATTTATAACTCTGCAGGTTTGTGAATTACAGTGCCCCTGAGCTCCTTTCTTGAACTCGCTTTCTTGTGAGCTGGCTGCAACACCGCAGGATTGCTTCAGGCCCTAATCTGGTTCCGGCATGGCACTCTGAGCCTTTGGTTAATTCCTCTTCCTGGTGGGAAATGAGAGTTAAATTTGCACGTCCAGACACCTCCAGCTAGTCTCTCATTGGTTCTCCCTATACCTGTTCATCTTCCGCAGAAATTGCAAACTGGGCCAAACAGGAGGTTAAAGGCACTGACTCTCCAAGTCGGGAGAGTGTTAGTAAAGCGTCTGCATTGTTGCACCCGAGTACCAGGGGATGAGAACTGAGACATATTTGAACACGTCTCCCGATCACACGGTTGATCATACTCTGGGTTCCACATGCATGTTTTAGCTGAAGGAAGAATCCCTTAAACCTGGAGAGTTGAGACCCGTGGAATGGGTACCATGCAATATGACTTCAAAGGGTCTTCATTTGCTCACCGAACCTCTCCAATCCTATCACTGCTGCGTTTATGCCCCTGTACACATGCTTGATTATCTTTCGGAGACATAGCAATCCATAGGATTTAAGATACTTATTAGTCAGGTACGTTCTTAGGGGTTTAATATGGGGTGTTGAGTCCATTTCGTTTAGCAAGGAGGAGCACTTGTCTATTCCATATTTGGCTTAAGGAACTTTATCTGTGCTCATTTCAATCTCTGGTTTTATGCAGCACCCCAACTCACCTTTCCCATTAAGCAAGCATAAGTTGGTTTTTTTAAATTTGAGACCCTGTTCTGTTTTGTAATTCAGTTCCTGTGTAGCCAAGTTTACATTCCGTGTATTAGTGATATCTTATGATGTTTCTTTTTCTGTGTGACTTATTTCAGTTAGAATCATCATACCTGAATCCACTCATTATGCTGCTATGGGCCTGAACATAGATTTCATTGCTGAGTGATATTGCATTGAACGTAAGTACCACAACTTCTTTATCCATTTTTCGCTTTCTGCGATATTGAACTTGTACCATAAACGAGGTTCTTGTAAACAGAGCCGTCCCAAATTTTGAGGTCGCTGTGTCTTTTTGATTTTAATTTTCCTAAGCTATAGGACCATAAGTGGAAGTGCCCTAGGCTCTGTTGCTTTGTTTTTTAGATGTTTCAGGAAACACCATACACTTCTCCCGAGTGGCTGTTGGCAATTTACATCCCGCCCTTCAGCATAACAAGGCTCCCAGTTCTCCATGGCCTGTCCTGCCTTTCTGGATTTTACACTTTTTTCATATAGCCCTTTTGACTGGGGGGAATTGAGACTTCATTGTAGTGCAGATTTCCTTTGCAAGCGTGCTTGGTTGGCCAAAAAGGGCGTATGCGTTTTTTCCTGAATATATTCAGGAAAAAACGCATACGCCCTTTTTGGCCAAGTGCATCATTGTCCACGTTTTGACTCTTTTCCTATGCTTTAAATGCAATTCCAGTCTACCTCCTGAAATCGGTTGCCTGTAATTCTGCCCCGCTTTCAAGTCCTCTTGGCAGCCTTACTTCAGTATATTTTTGGACAATAGCTGTCATTTATAACTCTGCAGGTTTGTGAATTACAGTGCCCCTGAGCTCCTTTCTTCAACTCGCTTACTTGTGAGCTGGCCGCAACACCGCAGGATTGCTTCAGGACCTAATCTGGTTCCGGCATGGCACGCTGAGCCTTTGGTTAATTCCTCTTCCTGGTGGGAAATGAGAGTTAAATTTGCCCGTCCAGTTACCTCCAGCTAGTCTCTCATTGGTTCTCCCTATTCCTGTTCATCCTCCGCAGAAATTACAAACGGGGTCAAACAGGAGTTTAAAGGAACTGACTCTCCAAGTCGGGAGAGTGTTAGTAAAGCGTCTGGAATGTTGCACCCGAGTACCAGGGGACGAGAACTGAGACATATTTGAACACGTCTCCCGATCACATGGTTGATCATACTCTGGGTTCCACATGCATGTTTTAGCTGAAGGAAGAATCCCTTAAACCTGGAGAGTTGAGACCCGTGGAATGGGTACCATGCAATATGACTTCAAAGGGTCTTCATTTGCTCACCAAACCTCTCCAATCCTATCACTGCTGCGTTTATGCCCCTGTGCACATGCTTGATTCTCTTTCGGAGACATAGCAATCCATAGCTTTTAAGATCCTTACTAGTCAGGTACATTCCTAGGCGTTTAATATGGGGTGTTGAGTCCATTTCGTTGAGTAAGGAGTAGCTCTTGTCTATTACATATTTGGCTTAAGGAACTTTATGTGTGGTCATTTCAATCTCTGGTTTTATGCAGCACCCCAACTCACCTTTCCCCTTAAGAAAGCGTAAGTTGGTTTTCTAAATTTGAGACCCTGTTCTGTTTTGTAATTTAGTTCCTGTGTAGCCGAGTTTACATTCCGTGTATTAGTGATATCTTATGGTGTTTCTTTTTCTGTGTGACTTATTTCAGTTAGAATCATCATACCTGAATCCACTCATTCTGCTGCTACGGGCCTGATGACATAGATTTCATTGCTGAGTGATATTGCATTGTACGTAAGTACTACAACTTCTTTATCCATTTTTCACTTTCTGCTATATTGAACTTGTTCTGTAAACGAGGTTCCTGTAAACAGAGCCGTCCCAAACTTTGGGGTTGCTGTGTCTTTTTGATTTTAATTTCCCTAAGCTATAGGACCATAAGTGGAAGTGCCCTAGGCTCTGTTGCTTTGTTTTTTAGATGTTTCAAGAAACACCATACACTTCTCCCTAGTGGCTGTTGGCAATTTACATCCCGCCCTTCAGCATAACAAGGCTCCCAGTTCTCCATGGCCTGTCCTGCCTTTCTGGATTTTACAGTTTTTTCAGATGGCCCTTTTGACCGGGGGAAAGTGAGACTTCATTGTAGTGCACATTTCCTTTGCTAGCTTGCTTGGTTGGCCAAAAAGGGCGTATGCGTTTTTTCCTGAATATTTTCAGGAAAAAACGCATACGCCCTTTTTGGCCAAGTGCATCATTGTCGACGTTCTGCCTCTTTTCCTATGCTTTAAATGCAATTCCAGTCTACCTCCTGAAATAGGTTTCCTGCAATTCTGCCCCGCTTTCAAGTCCTCTTGGCTGGCTTACTTCAGTATATTTTTGGACGATAGCTGTCATTTATAACTCTGCAGGTTTGTGAATTACAGTGCCCCTGAGCTCCTTTCTTCAACTCGCTTTCTTGTGAGCTGGCCGCAACACCGCAGGATTGCTTCAGGCCCTAATCTGGCTCCGGCACGGCACGCTGAGCCTTTGGTTAATTCCTCTTCCTGCTGGGAAATGAGAGTTAAATTTGCCCGTCCAGACACCTCCAGCTAGTCTCTCATTGGTTCTCCCTATACCTGTTCATCTTCCGCAGAAATTGCAAACTGGGCCAAACAGGAGGTTAAAGGCACTGACTCTCCAAGTCGGGAGAGTGTTAGTAAAGCATCTGGAATGTTGCACCCGAGTACCAGGGGACGAAAACTGAGACATATTTGAACACGTCTCCCGATCACACAGGTGATCATACTCTGGGTTCCACATGCATGTTTTAGCTGAAGGAAGAATCCCTTAAACCTGGAGAGTTGAGACCCGTGGAATGGGTACCATGCAATATGACTTCAAAGGGTCTTCATTTGCTCACCGAACCTCTCCAATTCTATCACTGCTGCATTTATGCCCCTGTACACACGCTTGATTCTCTTTCGGAGACATAGCAATCCATACGTTTTAAGATACTTACTAGTCAGGTACATTCTTAGGCGTTTAATATGGGGTGTTGAGTGCATTTCGTTGAGCAAGGAGTAGCTCTTGTCTATTCCATATTTGGCTTAAGGAACTTTATCTGTGCTCATTTCAATCTCTGGTTTTATGCAGCACCCCAACTCACCTTTCCCCTTAAGCAAGCATAAGTTGGTTTTCTACATTTGAGACCCTGTTCTGATTTGTAATCCCGTTCCTGTGTAGCCAAGTTTACATTCCGTGTATTAGTGATGTCTTATGGTATTTCTATTTCTGTGTGACTTATTTCAGTTAGAATCATCATACCTGAATCCACTCATTATGCTGCTACGGGCCTGATGACATAGATTTCATTGCTGAGTGATATTGCATTGTACGTAAGTACCACAACTTCTTTATCCAGTTTTCACTTTCTCTGATATTGAACTTGTACCGTAAACGAGGTTCTTGTAAACAGAGCTGTCCCAAACTTTGGGGTGGCTGTGTCTTTTTGATTTTAATTTCCCTAAGCTATAGGACCATAAGTGGAAGTGCCCTAGGCTCTGTTTCTCTGTTTTTTAGATGTTTCAGGAAACACCATACACTTTTACTGAGTGGCTGTTGGCAATTTAAATCCCGCCCATCAGCATAACAAGGCTCCCAGTTCTCCATGGCCTGTCCTGCCTTTCTGGATTTTACACTTTTTTCAGATGGCCCTTTTGACCGGGTGGAAGTGAGACTTCATTGTAGTGCAGATTTCCTTTGCAAGCTTGCTTGGTTGGCCAAAAAGTTCGTATGCGTTTTTTCCTGAATATATTCAGGAAAAAACCCATACGCACTTTTTGGCCAATTGCATCATTGTTGACGTTCTGCCTCTTTTCCTATTCTTTAAATGTAATTCCAGTCTACGTCCTGAAATCGGTTGCCTGCAATTCTGCCCCGCTTTCAAGTCCTCTTGGCAACCTTACTTCAGTATATTTTTGGACGATAGCTGTCATTTATAACTCTGCAGGTTTTTGAATTACAATGCCCCTGAGCTCCTTTCTTCAACTTGCTTTCTTGTGAGCTGGCCGCAAAACCGCAGGATTGCTTCAGGCCCTAATCTGGTTCCGGCACGGCACGCTGAGCTTTCGGTTAATTCCTCTTCCTGGTGGCAAATGAGAGTTAAATTTGCCCGTCCACACACCTCCAGCTAGTCTCTCATTGGTTCTCCCTATTCCTGTTCATCTTCCGCAGAAATTGCAAACTGGGCCAAACCGGAGGTTAAAGGCACTGACTCTCCAAGTCGGGAGAGTGTTAGTAAAGCGTCTGGAATATTGCACCCGAGTACCAGGGGACGAAAACTGAGATATATTTGAACACGTGTCCCAATCACATGGTTGATCATACTCTGCGTTCCACATGCATGTTTTAGCTGAAGGAAGAATCCCTTAAACCTGGAGAGTTGAGACCCTTGGTATGGGTAGCATGCAATATGATTTCAAAGGGTCTTCATTTGCTCACTGAACCTCTCCAATCCCATCACTGCTGCTTTTATGCCCCTGTACACACGCTTGATTCTCTTTCAGAGACATAGCCATCTATAGGTTTTAAGATAGTTACTCGTCAGGTACATTCTTAGGCGTTTAATATGGGGTGTTGAGTCCATTTGGTTGAGCAAGGAGTAGCTCTTGTCTATTCCATATTTGGCTTAAGGAACTTTATCTGTGCTCATTTCAATCTCTGGTTTTATGCAACACCCCAACTCACCTTTCCCCTTAAGCAAGCATGTTGGTTTTCTAAAGTTGAGACCCCGTTCTGTTTTGTAATCCAGTTCCTGTGTAGCCAAGGTTACATTCCATGTGTTAGTGATATCTTATGATGTTTCTTTTTCTGTGTGACTTATTTCAGTTAGAATCATCATACCTGAATCCACTCATTATGCTGCTATGGGCCTGTTGACATAGATTTCATTGCTGACTGATATTGCATTGTACGTAAGTACCCCAATTTCTTTATCCATTTTTTACTTTCTGCGATATTGACCTTGTACTGTAAATGAGGTTCTTGTAAACAGAGCGATCCCAAACTTTCGCGTGGCTGTGTCTTTTGATTTTAATTTCTCTAAGCTATAGGACCATAAGTGGAAGTGCCCTAGGTTCTGTTTCTCTGTTTTTTAGATGTTTCAGGAAACACCATACACTTCTCCCCAGTGGCTGTTGGAATTTACATCCCGCCCATCAGCATAACTAGGCTCTTAGTTCTCCATGGCCTGTCCTGCCTTTCTGGATTTTACACTTTTTTCAGATGGCCGTTTTGACCGGGGGGAAGTGAGACTTCATTGTAGTGCAGATTTCGTTTGCAAGCTTGCTTGGTTTGTCAAAAAGGGCGTATGCGTTTTTTCCTGAATATATTCAGGAAAAAACGCATACGCCCTTTTTGGCCAAGTGCATCATTGTTGATGTTCTGCCTCTTTTCCTATGCTTTAAATGCAATTCCAGTCTACCTCCTGAAATCGGTTTCCTGCAATTCTGCCCCAATTTCAAGTCCTCTTGGCAGCCTTAATTCAGTATATTTTTGGACGATAGCTGTCATTTATAACTCTGCAGGTTTGTGAATTACAGTGCCCCTGAGCTCCTTTCTTCAACTCGCTTTCTTGTGAGCTGGCCGCAACACCGCACGATTGCTTCAGGCCCTAATCTGGTTCCGGCACGGCATGCTGAACCTTTGGTTAATTCCTCTTCCTGGTGGTAAATGAGAGTTAAATTTGCCCGTCCAGACACCTCCAGCTTGTCTCTCAGTGGTTCTCCCTATTCCTGTTCATCTTCCGCAGAAATTGCAAACAGGGCCAAACAGGAGGTTGAAGGCACTGACTCTCCAAGTCGGGAAAGTGTTAGTAAAGCATCTGGAATGTTGCACCCGAGTACCAGTGGAGGAAAACTGAGACATATTGGAACACGTCTCCCAATCACACGGTTGATCACACTCTGGGTTCCACATGCATGATTTAGCTGAAGGAAGAATCCCTTAAACCTGGAGAGTTGAGACCCGTGGAATGGGTACCATGCAATATGACTTCAAAGGGTCTTCACTTGCTCACCGAACCTCTGCAGTCCTATCACTGATGCGTTTATACCCCTGTACACACGCTTGATTCTCTTTCAGAGACATAGCAATCCATAGGTTTTAAGATACTTACTAGTCAGGTACATTCTTAGGCGTTTAATATGGGGTGTTGAGTCCATTTCATTGAGCAAGGAGTAGCTCTTGTCTATTCATTATTTGGCTTAAGGAACTTTATCTGTGCGCATTTCAATCTCTGGTTTTATGCAGCATGCCAACTCACCTTTCCCCTTAAGCAAGCATAAGTTGGTTTTCTACAATTGAGACCCTGTTCTGTTTTGTAATCCAGTTCCTGTGTAGCCAGGTTTACATTCCGTGTATTAGTGGTGTCTTATGATGTTTCTTTTTCTGTGTGACTTATTTCAGTTAGAATCATCATACCTGAATCCACTCATTATGCTGCTACGGGCCTGATGACATAGATTTCATTGCTGAGTGATATTGCATTGTACGTAAGTACCACAACTTCTTTATCCATTTTTCACTTCCTGCGATATTGAACTTGTACCGTAAACGAGGTTCTTGTAAACAGAGCTGTCCCAAACTTTGGGGTGGCTGTGTCTTTTTGATTTTAATTTCCCTAAGCTATAGGACCATAAGTGGAAGTGCCCTAGGCTCTGTTGCTTTGTTTTTTAGATGTTTCAGGAAACACCATACACTTCTCCTGAGTGGCTGTTGGCAATTTACATCCCGCCCATCAGCATAACAAGGCTCCCAGTTCTCCATGGCCTGTCCTGCCTTTCTGGATTTTACACTTTTTTCAGAAGGCCCTTTTGACCGGGGGGAAGTGAGACTTCATTGTAGTGCAGATTTCCTTTGCAAGATTGCTTGCTTGGCCAAAAAGTGCGTATGTGTTTTTTCCTGAATATATTCATGAAAAAACGCATACGCCCTTTTTGGCCAAGTGCATCATTTTCGACGTTCTGCCTCTTTTCCTATGCTTTAAATGCAATTCCAGTCTACCTCCTGAAATCGGTTTCCTGCAATTCTGCCCCACTTTCAAGTCCTCTTGGCAGCCTTACTTCAGTATATTTTTGGACGATAGCTGTCATTTATAACTCTGCAGGTTTGTGAATTACAGTGCCCCTGAGCTCCTTTCTTCAACTTGCTTTCTTGTGAGCTGGCCGCAACACCGCAGGATTGCTTCAGGCCCTAATCTGGTTCCGGCATGGCACGCTGAGCCTTTGGTTAATTCCTCTTCCTGGTGGGAAATGAGAGTTCAATTTGCCCGTCCAGACACCTCCAGCTAGTCTCTCATTTGTTCTCCCTATTCCTGTTCATCTTCCGCAAAAATTGCAAACTGGGCCAAACAGGAGGTTAAAGGCACTGACTCTCCAAGTCGGGAGAGTATTAGTAAAGTGTCTGGAATGTTGCACCCGAGTACCAGGGGATGAAAACTGAGACATATTTGAACACGTCTCCCGATCACACGGTTGATCATACTCTGGGTTCCACATGCATGTTTTAGCTGAAGGAAGAATCCCTTAATCCTGGAGAGTTGAGACCCGTGGAATGGGTACCATGCAATATGACTTCAAAGGGTCTTCATTTGCTCACCGAACCTCTCCAATCCTATCACTGCTGCGTTTATGCCCCTGTACACACTCTTGATTCTCTTTCGGAGACATAGCAATCCATAGGTTTTAAGATACTTACTAGTCAGGTACATTCTTAGGCGTTTAATATGGGGTGTTGAGTCCATTTCGTTGAGCAAGGAGTAGCTCTTGTCTCTTCCATATTTGGCTTAAGGAACTTTATCTGTGCTCATTTCAATCTCTGGTTTTATGCAGCACCCCAACTCACCTTTCCCCTTAAGCAAGCATAAGTTGGTTTTCTACATTTGAGACCCTGTTCTGTTTTGTAATCCAGTTCCTGTGTAGCCAAGATTACATTCCGTGTATTAGTGATATCTTATGATGTTTCTTTTACTGTGTGACTTATTTCAGTTAGAATTATCATACCTGAATCCACTCATTATGCTTCTACGGGCCTGATGACATAGATTTCATTGCTGAGTGATATTGCATTGTACGTAAGTGCCACAACTTCTTTATCCATTTTTCACTTCCTGCGATATTGAACTTGTATCGTAAACGAGGTTCTTGTAAACAGAGCCGTCCCAAACTTTGGGGTGGCTGTGTCTTTTTGATTTTAATTTCCCTAAGCTATAGGACCATAAGTGGAAGTGCCCTAGGCTCTGTTGCTTTGTTTTTTAGATGTTTCAGGAAACACCATACACTTCTCCCGAGTGGCTGTTGGCAATTTACATCCCGCCCATCAGCATAACAAGGCTCCCAGTTCTCCATGGCCTGTCCTGCCTTTCTGGATTTTACACTTTTTTCAGATGGCCCTTTTGACCGGGGGAAGTGAGACTTCATTGTAGTGCAGATTTCCTTTGCAAGCTTGCTTGGTTGGCCAAAAAGGGCGTATGCGTGTTTTCCTGAATATATTCAGGAAAAAACGCATACGCCCTTTTTGGCCAAGTGCATCATTGTGGAGGTTCTGCCTCTTTTCCTATGCTTTAAATGCAATTCCAGTCTACCTCCTGAAATCGGTTTCCTGCAATTCTGCCCCGCTTTCAAGTCCTCTTGGCAGCCTTACTTCAGTATATTTTTGGACGATAGCTGTCATTTATAACTCTGCAGGTTTGTGAATTACAGTGACCCTGAGCTCCTTTCTTCAACTCGCTTTCTTGTGAGCTGGCCGCAACACCGCAGGATTGCTTCAGGCCCTAATCTGGTTCCGGCACGGCATGCAGAGCCTTTGGTTAATTCCTCTTCCTGGTGGGAAATGAGAGTTCAATTTGCCCGTCCAGACACCTCCAGCTAGTCTCTCATTGGTTCTCCCTATTCCTGTTCATCTTCCGCAGAAATTGCAAACTGGGCCAAACAGGAGGTTAAAGGCACTGACTCTCCAAGTCGGGAGAGTGTTAGTAAAGCATCTGGAATGTTGCACCCGAGTACCATAGGACGAGAACTGAGACATATTTGAACACATCTCCCGATCACACGGTTGATCATACTCTGGGTTCCACATGCATGTTTTAGCTGAAGGAAGAATCCCTTAAACCTAGAGAGTTGAGACCCGTGGAATGGGTACCATGCAATATGCTTTCAAATGGTCTTCATTTGCTCACCGAACCTCTCCAATCCTATCACTGCTGCGTTTATGCCCCTGTACACATGCTTGATTCTCTTTCGGAGACATAGCAATCCATAGGTTTTAAGATACTTATTAGTCAGGTACATTCTTAGGCGTTTAATATGGGGTGTTGAGTCCATTTCATTGAGCAAGGAGTAGCTCTTGTCTATTCCATATTTGGCTTAAGGAACTTTATCTGTGCTCATTTCAGTCTCTGGTTTTATGCAGCACTTCAACTCACCTTTCCCCTTAAGCAAGCATAAGTTGGTTTTCTACATTTGAGACCCTGTTCTGTTTTGTAATTCAGTTCCTGTGTAGCCAAGTTTACATTCCGTGTATTAGTGATGTCTTATGATGTTTCTATTTCTGTGTCATTTATTTCAGTTAGAATCATCATACCTGAATCCACTCATTATGCTGCTACGGGCCTGATGACATAGATTTCATTGCTGAGTGATATTGCATTGTACGTAAGTACCACAACTTCTTTATCCATTTTTCACTTCCTGCAATATTGAACTTGTACCGTAAACGAGGTTCTTGTAAACAGAGCCGTCCCAAACTTTGGGGTGGCTGTGTCTTTTTGATTTTAATTTCCCTAAGCTATAGGACCATAAGTGGAAGTGCCCTAGGCTCTGTTGCTTTGTTTTTTAGATGTTTCAGGAAACACCATACACTTCTCCCGAGTGGCTGTTGGCAATTTACATCCCGCCCATCAGCATAACAAGGCTCCCAGTTCTCCATGGCCTGTCCTGCCTTTCTGGATTTTACACTTTTTTCAGAAGGCCCTTTTGACCGGGGGGAAGTGAGACTTCATTGTAGTGCAGATTTCCTTTGCAAGATTGCTTGCTTGGCCAAAAAGTGCGTATGCGTTTTTTCCTGAATATATTCAGGAAAAAACGCATACGCCCTTTTTGGCCAAGTGCATCATTTTCGACGTTCTGCCTCTTTTCCTATGCTTTAAATGCAATTCCAGTCTACCTCCTGAAATCGGTTTCCTGCAATTCTGCCCCAATTTCAAGTCCTCTTGGCAGCCTTACTTCAGTACATTTTTGGACGATAGCTGTCATTTATAACTCTGCAGGTTTGTGAATTACAGTGCCCCTGAGCTCCTTTCTTCAACTCGCTTTCTTGTGAGCTGGCCGCAACACCGCAGGATTGCTTCAGGCCCTAATCTGGTTCTGGCATGGCACGCTGAGCCTTTGGTTAATTCCTCTTCCTGGTGGGAAATGAGAGTTAAATTTGCCCGTCCAGACACCTCCAGCTAGTCTCTCATTGGTTCTCCTTATTCCTGTTCATCTTCCGCAAAAATTGCAAACTGGGCCAAACAGGAGGTTAAAGGCACTGACTCTCCAAGTCGGGAGAGTGTTAGTAAAGCGTCTGGAATGTTGCACCCGAGTACCAGGGGATGAAAACTGAGACATGTTTGAACACGTCTCCCGATCACACGGTTGATCATACTCTGGGTTCCACATGCATGATTTAGCTGAAGGAAGAATCCCTTAATCCTGGAGAGTTGAGACCCGTGGAATGGGTACCATGCAATATGACTTCAAAGGGTCTTCATTTGCTCACCGAACCTCTCCAATCCTATCACTGCTGCGTTTATGCCCCTGTACACATGCTTGATTCTCTTTCGGAGACATAGCAATCCATAGGTTTTAAGATACTTACTAGTCAGGTACATTCTTAGGCGTTTAATATGGGGTGTTGAGTCCATTTCGTTGAGCACGGAGTAGCTCTTGTCTATTCCATATGTGGCTTAAGGAACTTTATCTGTGCTCATTTCAATCTCTGGTTTTATGCAGCACCCCAACTCACCTTTCCCCTTAAGCAAGCATAAGTTGGTTTTCTACATTTGAGACCCTGTTCTGTTTTGTAATCCAGTTCCTGTGTAGCCAAGTTTACATTCCGTGTATTAATGATATCTTATGATGTTTCTTTTTCTGTGTGACTTATTTCAGTTAGAATCATCATACCTGAATCCACTCATTATGCTTCTACGGGCCTGATGACATAGATTTCATTGCTGAGTGATATTGCATTGTACGTAAGTACCACAATTTCTTTATCCATTTTTCACTTTCTGCGATATTGAACTTGTACCGTAAACGAGGTTCTTGTAAACAGAGCTGTCCCAAACTTTGGGGTGGCTGTGTCTTTTTGATTTTAATTTCCCTAAGCTATAGGACCATAAGTGGAAGTGCCGTAGGCTCTGTTGCTTTGTTTTTTAGATGTTTCAGGAAACACCATACACTTCTCCCCAGTGGCTGTTGGCAATTTACATCCCGCCCATCAGCATAACAAGGCTCCCAGTTCTCCATGGCCTGTCCTGCCTTTCTGGATTTTACACTTTTTTCAGATGGCCCTTTTGACCGGGGGGAAGTGAGACTTCATTGTAGTGCAGATTTCCTTTGCAAGCTTGCTTGGTTGGCCAAAAAGGTCGTATGCCTGTTTTCCTGAATATATTCAGGAAAAAACGCATACGCCCTTTTTGGCCAAGTGCATCATTGTGGAGGTTCTGCCTCTTTTCCTATGCTTTAAATGCAATTCCAGTCTACCTCCTGAAATTGGTTTCCTGCAATTCTGCCCCGCTTTCAAGTCCTCTTGGCAGCCTTACTTCAGTATATTTTTGGACGATAGCTGTCATTTATAACTCTGCAGGTTTGTGAATTACAGTGCCCCTGAGCTCCTTTCTTCAACTCGCTTTCTTGTGAGCTGGCCGCAACACCGCAGGATTGATTCAGGCCCTAATCTGGTTCCGGCACGGCACGCTGAGCCTTTGGTTAATTCCTCTTCCTGGTGGGAAATGAGAGTTAAATTTGCCCGTCCAGACACCTCCAGCTAGTCTCTCATTGGTTCTCCCTATTCCTGTTCATCTTCCGCAGAAATTGCAAACTGGGCCAAACAGGAGGTTAAAGGCACTGACTCTCCAAGTCGGGAGAGTGTTAGTAAAGCATCTGGAATGTTGCACCCGAGTACCATAGGACGAGAACTGAGACATATTTGAACACGTCTCCCGATCACACGGTTGATCATACTCTGGGTTCCACATGCATGTTTTAGCTGAAGGAAGAATCCCTTAAACCTAGAGAGTTGAGACCCGTGGAATGGGTACCATGCAATATGCTTTCAAATGGTCTTCATTTGCTCACCGAACCTCTCCAATCCTATCACTGCTGCGTTTATGCCCCTGTACACATGCTTGATTCTCTTTCGGAGACATAGCAATCCATAGGTTTTAAGATACTTATTAGTCAGGTACATTCTTAGGCGTTTAATATGAGGTGTTGAGTCCATTTCATTGAGCAAGGAGTAGCTCTTGTCTATTCCATATTTGGCTTAAGGAACTTTATCTGTGCTCATTTCAGTCTCTGGTTTTATGCAGCACTTCAACTCACCTTTCCCCTTAAGCAAGCATAAGTTGGTTTTCTACATTTGAGACCCTGTTCTGTTTTGTAATTCAGTTCCTGTGTAGCCAAGTTTACATTCCGTGTATTAGTGATGTCTTATGATGTTTCTATTTCTGTGTGATTTATTTCAGTTAGAATCATCATACCTGAATCCACTCATTATGCTGCTACGGGCCTGATGACATAGATTTCATTGCTGAGTGATATTGCATTGTACGTAAGTACCACAAATTCTTTATCCATTTTTCACTTCCTGCGATATTGAACTTGTACCGTAAACGAGGTTCTTGTAAACAGAGCCGTCCCAAACTTTGGGGTGGCTGTGTCTTTTTGATTTTAATTTCCCTAAGCTATAGGGCCATAAGTGGAAGTGCCCTAGGCTCTGTTGCTTTGTTTTTTAGATGTTTCAGGAAACACCATACACTTCTCCCCAGTGGCTGTTGGCAATTTACATCCCGCCCATCAGCATAACAAGGCTCCCAGTTCTCCATGGCCTGTCCTGCCTTTCTGAATTTTAAACTTTTTTCAGAAGGCCCTTTTGACCGGGGGGAAGTGAGACTTCATTGTAGTGCAGATTTCCTTTGCAAGATTTCTTGCTTGGCCAAAAAGTGCGTATGTGTTTTTTCCTGAATATATTCAGGAAAAAACGCATACGCCCTTTTTGGCCAAGTGCATCATTGTCGACGTTCTGCCTCTTTTCCTATGCTTTAAATGCAATTCCAGTCTACCTCCTGAAATCGGTTTCCTGCAATTCTGCCCCACTTTCAAGTCCTCTTGGCAGCCTTACTTCAGTATATTTTTGGACGATAGCTGTCATTTATAACTCTGCAGGTTTGTGAATTACAGTGCCCCTGAGCTCCTTTCTTCAACTCGCTTTCTTGTGAGCTGGCCGCAACACCGCAGGATTGCTTCAGGCCCTAATCTGGTTCCGGCATGGCACGCTGAGCCTTTGGTTAATTCCTCTTCCTGGTGGGAAATGAGAGTTAAATTTGCCCGTCCAGACACCTCCAGCTAGTCTCTCATTGGTTCTCCCTATTCCTGTTCATCTTCCGCAAAAATTGCAAACTGGGCCAAACAGGAGGTTAAAGGCACTGACTCTCCAAGTCGGGAGAGTGTTAGTAAAGCGTCTGGAATGTTGCACCCGAGTACCAGGGGATGAAAACTGAGACATGTTTGAACACATCTCCCAATCACACGGTTGATCATACTCTGGGTTCCACATGCATGTTTTAGCTGAAGGAAGAATCCCTTAGTCCTGGAGAGTTGAGACCCGTGGAATGGGTACCATGCAATATGACTTCAAAGGGTCTTCATTTGCTCACCGAACCTCTCCAATCCTATCACTGCTGCGTTTATGCCCCTGTACACACGCTTGATTCTCTTTCGGAGACATAGCAATCCATAGGTTTTAAGATACTTACTAGTCAGGTACATTCTTAGGCGTTTAATATGGGGTGTTGAGTCCATTTCGTTGAGCAAGGAGTAGCTCTTGTCTATTCCATATTTGGCTTAAAGAACTTTATCTGTGCTCATTTCAATCTCTGGTTTTATGCAGCACCCCAACTCACCTTTCCCCTTAAGCAAGCATAAGTTGGTTTTCTACATTTGAGACCCTGTTCTGTTTTGTAATCCAGTTCCTGTGTAGCCAAGTTTACATTCCGTGTATTAGTGATATCTTATGATGTTTCTTTTTCTGTGTGACTTATTTCAGTTAGAATCATCATACCTGAAGCCACTCATTATGCTGCTACGGGCCTGATGACATAGATTTCATTGCTGAGTGATATTGCATTGTACGTAAGTACCACAACTTCTTTATCCATTTTTCACTTTCTGCGATATTGAACTTGTACCGTAAACGAGGTTCTTGTAAACAGAGCTGTCCCAAACTTTGGGGTGGCTGTGTCTTTTTGATTTTAATTTCCCTAAGCTATAGGACCATAAGTGGAAGTGCCCTAGGCTCTGTTGCTTTGTTTTTTAGATGTTTCAGGAAACACCATACACTTCTCCCGAGTGGCTGTTGGCAATTTACATCCCGCCCATCAGCATAACAAGGCTCCCAGTTCTCCATGGCCTGTCCTGCCTTTCTGGATTTTACACTTTTTTCAGATGGCCCTTTTGACCGGGGGGAAGTGAGACTTCATTGTAGTGCAGATTTCCTTTGCAAGCTTGCTTGGTTGGCCAAAAAGTGCGTATGCGTGTTTTCCTGAATATATTCAGGAAAAAACGCATACGCACTTTTTGGTCAAGTGCATCATTGTGGAGGTTCTGCCTCTTTTCCTATACTTTAAATGCAATTCCAGTCTACCTCCTGAAATCGGTTTCCTGCAATTCTGCCCCGCTTTCAAGTCCTCTTGGCAGCCTTACTTCAGTATATTTTTGGACGATAGCTGTCATTTATAACTCTGCAGGTTTGTGAATTACAGTGCCCCTGAGCTCCTTTCTTCAACTCGCTTTCTTGTGAGCTGGCCGCAACACCGCAGGATTGCTTCACGCCCTAATCTGGTTCCGGCACGGCACGCTGAGCCTTTGGTTAATTCCTCTTCCTGGTGGGAAATGAGAGTTAAATTTGCCCGTCCAGACACCTCCAGCTAGTCTCTCATTGGTTCTCCCTATTCCTGTTCATCTTCCGCAGAAATTGCAAACTGGGCCAAACAGGAGGTTAAAGGCACTCACTCTCCAAGTCGGGAGAGTGTTAGTAAAGCATCTGGAATGTTGCACCCGAGTACCAGGGGAGGAAAACTGAGACATATTTGAACACGTCTCCCGATCACACGGTTGATCATACTCTGGGTCCCACATGCATGTTTTAGCTGAAGGAAGAATCCCTTAAACCTGGAAAGTTGAGACCCGTGGAATGGGTACCATGCAATATGACTTCAAAGGGTCTTCATTTGCTCACCGAACCTCTCCAATCCTATCACTGCTGCGTTTATGCCCCTGTACACACGCTTGATTCTCTTTCGGAGACATAGCAATCCATAGGTTTTAAGATACTTACTAGTCAGGTACATTCTTAGGCGTTTAATATGGGGTGTTGAGTCCATTTCGTTGAGCAAGGAGTAGCTCTTGTCTATTCCATATTTGGCTTAAGGAACTTTATCTGTGCTCATTTCAATCTCTGGTTTTATGCAGCACCCCAACTCACCTTTCCCCTTAAGCAAGCATAAGTTGGTTTTCTAAATTTGAGACCCTGTTCTGTTTTGTAATTCAGTTCCTGTGTAGCCAAGTTTACATTCCGTGTATTAGTGATGTCTTATGATGTTTGTATTTCTGTGTGACTTATTTCAGTTAGAATCATCATACCTGAATCCACTCATTATGCTGCTACGGGCCTGATGACATAGATTTCATTGCTGAGTGATATTGCATTGTACGTAAGTACCACAACTTCTTTATCCATTTTTCACTTTCTGCGATATTGAGCTTGTACCGTAAACGAGGTTCTTGTAAACAGAGCCGTCCCAAATTTTGGGGTGGCTGTGTCTTTTTGATTTTAATTTCCCTAAGCTATAGGACCATAAGTGGAAGTGCCCTAGGCTCTGTCTCTGTTTTTTAGATGTTTCAGGAAACACCATACACTTCTCCCCAGTGGCTGTTGGAATTTACATCCCGCCCATCAGCATAACAAGGCTCCCAGTTCTCCATGGCCTGTCCTGCCTTTCTGGATTTTACACTTTTTTCACATGGCCCTTTTGACCGGGGGGGAAGTGAGACTTCATTGTAGTGCAAATTTCCTTTGCAAGCTTGCTTGGTTGGCCAAAAAGGGCGTATGCGTTTTTACCTGAATATATTCAGGAAAAAACGCATATGCCCTTTTGGGCCAAGTGCATCATTGGGGAGGTTCTGCCTCTTTTCCTATGCTTTAAATGCAATTCCAGTCTACCACCTGAAATCGGTTTCCTGCAATTCTGCCCCGCTTTCAAGTCCTCTTGGCAGCCTTACTTCAGTATATTTTTGGACGATAGCTGTCATTTATAACTCTGCAGGTTTGTGAATTACAGTGCCCCTGAGCTCCTTTCTTCAACTCGCTTTCTTGTGAGCTGGCCGCAACACCGCAGGATTGCTTCAGGCCCTAATCTGGTTCCGGCATGGCACGCTGAGCCTTTGGTTAATTCCTCTTCCTGGTGGGAAATGAGAGTTAAATTTGCCCGTCCAGACACCTCCAGCTAGTCTCTCATTGGTTCTCCCTATTCCTGTTCATCTCCCGCAGAAATTGCAAACTGGGCCAAACAGGAGGTTAAAGGCACTGACTCTGCAAGTCGGGAGAGTGTTAGTAAAGCGTCTGGAATGTTGCACCCGAGTACCAGGGGACGAAAACTGAGACATATTTGAACACGTCTCCCGATCACACGGTTGATCATACTCTGGGTTCCACATGCATGTTTTAGCTGAAGGAAGAATCCCTTAAACCTGGAGAGTTGAGACCCGTGGAATGGGTACCATGCAATATGACTTCAAAGGGTCTTCATTTGCTCACCGAACCTCTCCAATCCTATCACTGCTGCGTTTATGCCCCTGTACACACGCTTGATTCTCTTTCGGAGACATAGCAATCCATAGGTTTTAAGATACTTACTAGTCAGGTACATTCTTAGGCGTTTAATATGGGGTGTTGAGTCCATTTCGTTGAGCAAGGAGTAGCTCTTGTCTATTCCATATTTGGCTTAAGGAACTTTATCTGTGCTCATTTCAATCTCTGGTTTTATGCAGCACCCCAACTCACCTTTCCCCTTAAGCAAGCATAAGTTGGTTTTCTACATTTGAGACCCTGTTCTGTTTTGTAATCCAGTTCCTGTGTAGCCAAGTTTACATTCCGTGTATTAATGATGACTTATGATGTTTCTATTTCTGTGTGACTTATTTCAGTTAGAATCATCATACCTGAATCCACTCATTATGCTGCTACGGGCCTGATGACATAGATTTCATTGCTGAGTGATATTGCATTGTACGTAAGTACCACAACTTCTTTATCCATTTTTCACTTTTTGCGATATTGAACTTGTACCGTAAACGAGGTTCTTGTAAACAGAGCCGTCCCAAACTTTGGGGTTGCTGTGTCTTTTTGATTTTAATTTCCCTAAGCTATAGGACCATAAGTGGAAGTGCCCTAGGCTCTGTTGCTTTGTTTTTTAGATGTTTCAGGAAACACCATACACTTCTCCCGAGTGGCTGTTGGCAATTTACATCCCGCCCATCAGCATAACAAGGCTCCCAGTTCTCCATGGCCTGTCCTGCCTTTCTGGATTTTACACTTTTTTCAGATGGCCCTTTTGACCGGGGGGAAGTGAGACTTCATTGTAGTGCAGATTTCCTTTGCAAGCTTGCTTGGTTGGCCAAAAAGTGCGTATGCGTGTTTTCCTGAATATATTCAGTAAAAAACGCATACGCACTTTTTGGTCAAGTGCATCATTGTGGAGGTTCTGCCTCTTTTCCTATACTTTAAATGCAATTCCAGTCTACCTCCTGAAATCGGTTTCCTGCAATTCTGCCCCGCTTTCAAGTCCTCTTGGGAGCCTTACTTCAGTATATTTTTGGACGATAGCTGTCATTTATAACTCTGCAGGTTTGTGAATTACAGTGCCCCTGAGCTCCTTTCTTCAACTCGCTTTCTTGTGAGCTGGCCGCAACACCGCAGGATTGCTTCACGCCCTAATCTGGTTCCGGCACGGCACGCTGAGCCTTTGGTTAATTCCTCTTCCTGGTGGGAAATGAGAGTTAAATTTGCCCGTCCAGACACCTCCAGCTAGTCTCTCATTGGTTCTCCCTATTCCTGTTCATCTTCCGCAGAAATTGCAAACTGGGCCAAACAGGAGGTTAAAGGCACTCACTCTCCAAGTCGGTAGAGTGTTAGTAAAGCATCTGGAATGTTGCACCCGAGTACCAGGGGAGGAAAACTGAGACATATTTGAACACGTCTCCCGATCACACGGTTGATCATACTCTGGGTCCCACATGCATGTTTTAGCTGAAGGAAGAATCCCTTAAACCTGGAAAGTTGAGACCCGTGGAATGGGTACCATGCAATATGACTTCAAAGGGTCTTCATTTGCTCACCGAACCTCTCCAATCCTATCACTGCTGCGTTTATGCCCCTGTACACACGCTTGATTCTCTTTCGGAGACATAGCAATCCATAGGTTTTAAGATACTTACTAGTCAGGTACATTCTTAGGCGTTTAATATGGGGTGTTGAGTCCATTTCGTTGAGCAAGGAGTAGCTCTTGTCTATTCCATATTTGGCTTAAGGAACTTTATCTGTGCTCATTTCAATCTCTGGTTTTATGCAGCACCCCAACTCACCTTTCCCCTTAAGCAAGCATAAGTTGGTTTTCTAAATTTGAGACCCTGTTCTGTTTTGTAATTCAGTTCCTGTGTAGCCAAGTTTACATTCCGTGTATTAGTGATGACTTATGATGTTTCTATTTCTGTGTGACTTATTTCAGTTAGAATCATCATACCTGAATCCACTCATTATGCTGCTACGGGCCTGATGACATAGATTTCATTGCTGAGTGATATTGCATTGTACGTAAGTACCACAACTTCTTTATCCATTTTTCACTTTTTGCGATATTGAACTTGTACCGTAAACGAGGTTCTTGTAAACAGAGCCGTCCCAAACTTTGGGGTTGCTGTGTCTTTTTGATTTTAATTTCCCTAAGCTATAGGACCATAAGTGGAAGTGCCCTAGGCTCTGTTGCTTTGTTTTTTAGATGTTTCAGGAAACACCATACACTTCTCCCGAGTGGCTGTTGGCAATTTACATCCCGCCCATCAGCATAACAAGGCTCCCAGTTCTCCATGGCCTGTCCTGCCTTTCTGGATTTTACACTTTTTTCAGATGGCCCTTTTGACCGGGGGGAAGTGAGACTTCATTGTAGTGCAGATTTCCTTTGCAAGCTTGCTTGGTTGGCCAAAAAGTGCGTATGCGTGTTTTCCTGAATATATTCAGTAAAAAACGCATACGCACTTTTTGGTCAAGTGCATCATTGTGGAGGTTCTGCCTCTTTTCCTATACTTTAAATGCAATTCCAGTCTACCTCCTGAAATCGGTTTCCTGCAATTCTGCCCCGCTTTCAAGTCCTCTTGGGAGCCTTACTTCAGTATATTTTTGGACGATAGCTGTCATTTATAACTCTGCAGGTTTGTGAATTACAGTGCCCCTGAGCTCCTTTCTTCAACTCGCTTTCTTGTGAGCTGGCCGCAACACCGCAGGATTGCTTCACGCCCTAATCTGGTTCCGGCACGGCACGCTGAGCCTTTGGTTAATTCCTCTTCCTGGTGGGAAATGAGAGTTAAATTTGCCCGTCCAGACACCTCCAGCTAGTCTCTCATTGGTTCTCCCTATTCCTGTTCATCTTCCGCAGAAATTGCAAACTGGGCCAAACAGGAGGTTAAAGGCACTCACTCTCCAAGTCGGTAGAGTGTTAGTAAAGCATCTGGAATGTTGCACCCGAGTACCAGGGGAGGAAAACTGAGACATATTTGAACACGTCTCCCGATCACACGGTTGATCATACTCTGGGTCCCACATGCATGTTTTAGCTGAAGGAAGAATCCCTTAAACCTGGAAAGTTGAGACCCGTGGAATGGGTACCATGCAATATGACTTCAAAGGGTCTTCATTTGCTCACCGAACCTCTCCAATCCTATCACTGCTGCGTTTATGCCCCTGTACACACGCTTGATTCTCTTTCGGAGACATAGCAATCCATAGGTTTTAAGATACTTACTAGTCAGGTACATTCTTAGGCGTTTAATATGGGGTGTTGAGTCCATTTCGTTGAGCAAGGAGTAGCTCTTGTCTATTCCATATTTGGCTTAAGGAACTTTATCTGTGCTCATTTCAATCTCTGGTTTTATGCAGCACCCCAACTCACCTTTCCCCTTAAGCAAGCATAAGTTGGTTTTCTAAATTTGAGACCCTGTTCTGTTTTGTAATTCAGTTCCTGTGTAGCCAAGTTTACATTCCGTGTATTAGTGATGACTTATGATGTTTCTATTTCTGTGTGACTTATTTCAGTTAGAATCATCATACCTGAATCCACTCATTATGCTGCTACGGGCCTGATGACATAGATTTCATTGCTGAGTGATATTGCATTGTACGTAAGTACCACAACTTCTTTATCCATTTTTCACTTTTTGCGATATTGAACTTGTACCGTAAACGAGGTTCTTGTAAACAGAGCCGTCCCAAACTTTGGGGTTGCTGTGTCTTTTTGATTTTAATTTCCCTAAGCTATAGGACCATAAGTGGAAGTGCCCTAGGCTCTGTTGCTTTGTTTTTTAGATGTTTCAGGAAACACCATACACTTCTCCCGAGTGGCTGTTGGCAATTTACATCCCGCCCATCAGCATAACAAGGCTCCCAGTTCTCCATGGCCTGTCCTGCCTTTCTGGATTTTACACTTTTTTCAGATGGCCCTTTTGACCGGGGGGAAGTGAGACTTCATTGTAGTGCAGATTTCCTTTGCAAGCTTGCTTGGTTGGCCAAAAAGTGCGTATGCGTGTTTTCCTGAATATATTCAGTAAAAAACGCATACGCACTTTTTGGTCAAGTGCATCATTGTGGAGGTTCTGCCTCTTTTCCTATACTTTAAATGCAATTCCAGTCTACCTCCTGAAATCGGTTTCCTGCAATTCTGCCCCGCTTTCAAGTCCTCTTGGGAGCCTTACTTCAGTATATTTTTGGACGATAGCTGTCATTTATAACTCTGCAGGTTTGTGAATTACAGTGCCCCTGAGCTCCTTTCTTCAACTCGCTTTCTTGTGAGCTGGCCGCAACACCGCAGGATTGCTTCACGCCCTAATCTGGTTCCGGCACGGCACGCTGAGCCTTTGGTTAATTCCTCTTCCTGGTGGGAAATGAGAGTTAAATTTGCCCGTCCAGACACCTCCAGCTAGTCTCTCATTGGTTCTCCCTATTCCTGTTCATCTTCCGCAGAAATTGCAAACTGGGCCAAACAGGAGGTTAAAGGCACTCACTCTCCAAGTCGGTAGAGTGTTAGTAAAGCATCTGGAATGTTGCACCCGAGTACCAGGGGAGGAAAACTGAGACATATTTGAACACGTCTCCCGATCACACGGTTGATCATACTCTGGGTCCCACATGCATGTTTTAGCTGAAGGAAGAATCCCTTAAACCTGGAAAGTTGAGACCCGTGGAATGGGTACCATGCAATATGACTTCAAAGGGTCTTCATTTGCTCACCGAACCTCTCCAATCCTATCACTGCTGCGTTTATGCCCCTGTACACACGCTTGATTCTCTTTCGGAGACATAGCAATCCATAGGTTTTAAGATATTTACTAGTCAGGTACATTCTTAGGCGTTTAATATGGGGTGTTGAGTCCATTTCGTTGAGCAAGGAGTAGCTCTTGTCTATTCCATATTTGGCTTAAGGAACTTTATCTGTGCTCATTTCAATCTCTGGTTTTATGCAGCACCCCAACTCACCTTTCCCCTTAAGCAAGCATAAGTTGGTTTTCTAAATTTGAGACCCTGTTCTGTTTTGTAATTCAGTTCCTGTGTAGCCAAGTTTACATTCCGTGTATTAGTGATGTCTTATGATGTTTGTATTTCTGTGTGACTTATTTCAGTTAGAATCATCATACCTGAATCCACTCATTATGCTGCTACGGGCCTGATGACATAGATTTCATTGCTGAGTGATATTGCATTGTACGTAAGTACCACAACTTCTTTATCCATTTTTCACTTTCTGCGATATTGAGCTTGTACCGTAAACGAGGTTCTTGTAAACAGAGCCGTCCCAAATTTTGGGGTGGCTGTGTCTTTTTGATTTTAATTTCCCTAAGCTATAGGACCATAAGTGGAAGTGCCCTAGGCTCTGTCTCTGTTTTTTAGATGTTTCAGGAAACACCATACACTTCTCCCCAGTGGCTGTTGGAATTTACATCCCGCCCATCAGCATAACAAGGCTCCCAGTTCTCCATGGCCTGTCCTGCCTTTCTGGATTTTACACTTTTTTCACATGTCCCTTTTGACCGGGGGGGAAGTGAGACTTCATTGTAGTGCAAATTTCCTTTGCAAGCTTGCTTGGTTGGCCAAAAAGGGCGTATGCGTTTTTACCTGAATATATTCAGGAAAAAACGCATATGCCCTTTTGGGCCAAGTGCATCATTGGGGAGGTTCTGCCTCTTTTCCTATGCTTTAAATGCAATTCCAGTCTACCTCCTGAAATCGGTTTCCTGCAATTCTGCCCCGCTTTCAAGTCCTCTTGGCAGCCTTACTTCAGTATATTTTTGGACGATAGCTGTCATTTATAACTCTGCAGGTTTGTGAATTACAGTGCCCCTGAGCTCCTTTCTTCAACTCGCTTTCTTGTGAGCTGGCCGCAACACCGCAGGATTGCTTCAGGCCCTAATCTGGTTCCGGCACGGCACGCTGAGCCTTTGGTTAATTCCTCTTCCTGGTGGGAAATGAGAGTTAAATTTGCCCGTCCAGACACCTCCAGCTAGTCTCTCATTGGTTCTCCCTATTCCTGTTCATCTCCCGCAGAAATTGCAAACTGGGCCAAACAGGAGGTTAAAGGCACTGACTCTGCAAGTCGGGAGAGTGTTAGTAAAGCGTCTGGAATGTTGCACCCGAGTACCAGGGGACGAAAACTGAGACATATTTGAACACGTCTCCCGATCACACGGTTGATCATACTCTGGGTTCCACATGCATGTTTTAGCTGAAGGAAGAATCCCTTAAACCTGGAGAGTTGAGACCCGTGGAATGGGTACCATGCAATATGACTTCAAAGGGTCTTCATTTGCTCACCGAACCTCTCCAGTCCTATCACTGCTGCGTTTATGCCCCTGTACACACGCTTGATTCTCTTTCGGAGACATAGCAATCCATAGGTTTTAAGATACTTACTAGTCAGGTACATTCTTAGGCGTTTAATATGGGGTGTTGAGTCCATTTCGTTGAGCAAGGAGTAGCTCTTGTCTATTCCATATTTGGCTTAAGGAACTTTATCTGTGCTCATTTCAATCTCTGGTTTTATGCAGCACCCCAACTCACCTTTCCCCTTAAGCAAGCATAAGTTGGTTTTCTACATTTGAGACCCTGTTCTGTTTTGTAATCCAGTTCCTGTGTAGCCAAGTTTACATTCCGTGTATTAATGATGACTTATGATGTTTCTATTTCTGTGTGACTTATTTCAGTTAGAATCATCATACCTGAATCCACTCATTATGCTGCTACGGGCCTGATGACATAGATTTCATTGCTGAGTGATATTGCACTGTACGTAAGTACCACAACTTCTTTATCCAGTTTTCACTTTCTGCGATATTGAACTTGTACAGTAAACGAGGTTCTTGTAAACAGAGCCGTCCCAAACTTTTGGGTGGCTGTGTCTTTTTGATTTTAATTTCCCTAAGCTATAGGACCATAAGTGGAAGTGCCCTAGACTCTGTTGCTTTGTTTTTTAGATGTTTCAGGAAACACCATACACTTCTCCCGAGTGGCTGTTGGCAATTTACATCCCGCCCATCAGCAAAACAAGGCTCCCAGTTCTCCATGGCCTGTCCTGCCTTTCTGGATTTTACACTTTTTTCAGATGGCCCTTTTGACCGGGGGGAAGTGAGACTTCATTGTAGTGCAGATTTCCTTTGCAAGCTTGCTTGGTTGGCCAAAAAGGGCGTATGCGTGTTTTCCTGAATACATTCAGGAAAAAACGCATACGCACTTTTTGGCCAAGTGCATCATTGTGGACGTTCTGCCTCTTTTCCTATGCTTTCAATGCAATTCCTGTCTACCTCCTGAAATCGGTTTCCTGCAATTCTGCCCCGCTTTCAAGTCCTCTTGGCAGCCTTACTTCAGTATATTTTTGGACGATAGCTGTCATTTATAACTCTGCAGGTTTGTGAATTACAGTGCCCCTGAGCTCCTTTCTTCAACTCGCTTTCTTGTGAGCTGGCCGCAACACCGCAGGATTGCTTCAGGCCCTAATCTGGTTCCGGCATGGCACGCTGAGCCTTTGGTTAATTCCTCTTCCTGGTGGGAAACGAGAGTTAAATTTGCCCGTCCAGACACCTCCAGCTAGTCTCTCATTGGTTCTCCCTATTCCTGTTCATCTTCCGCAGAAATTGCAAACTGGGCCAAACAGGAGGTTAAAGGCACTGACTCTCCAAGTCGGGAGAGTGTTAGTAAAGCGTCTGGAATGTTGCACCCAAGTACCAGGGGACGAGAACTGAGACATATTGGGACACGTCTCCCGATCACACGGTTGATCATACTCTGGGTTCCACATGCATGTTTTAGCTGAAGGAAGAATCCCTTAAACCTGGAAAGTTGAGACCCGTGGAATGGGTACCATGCAATATGACTTCAAAGGGTCTTCATTTGCTCACCGAACCTCTCAAATCCTATCACTACTGCGTTTATGCCCTTGTACACATGCTTGATTCTCTTTCGGAGACATAGCAATCCATAGGTTTTAAGATACTTACTAGTCAGGTACATTCTTAGGCGTTTAATATGGGGTGTTGAGTCCATTTCGTTGAGCAAGGAGTAGCTCTTGTCTATTCCATATTTGGCTTAAGGAACTTTATCTGTGCTCATTTCAATCTCTGGTTTTATGCAGCACCCCAACTCACCTTTCCCCTTAAGCAAGCATAAGTTGGTTTTCTACATTTGAGACCCTGTTCTGTTTTGTAATCCAGTTCCTGTGTAGCCAAGTTTACATTCCGTGTATTTGTGATGTCTTATGATATTTCTTTTTCTGTGTGACTTATTTCAGTTAGAATCATCATACCTGAATCCACTCATTATGCTGCTACGGGCCTGATGACATAGATTTCATTGCTGAGTGATATTGCATTGTACGTAAGTACCACAACTTCTTTTTCCAGTTTTCACTTTCTGCGATATTGAACTTGAACCGTAAATGAGGTTCTTGTAAACAGAGCCATCCCAAACTTTGGGGTGGCTGTGTCTTTTTGATTTTAATTTCCCTAAGCTATAGGACCATAAGTGGAAGTGCCCTAGGCTCTGTAGCTTGGTTTTTTAGATGTTTCAGGAAACACCATACACTTCTCCCGAGTGGCTGTTGGCAATTTACATCCCGCCCATCATCATAACAAGTCTCCCAGTTCTCCATGGCCTGTCCTGCCTTTCTGGATTTTACACTTTTTTCAGATGGCCCTTTTGACCGGGCGGAAGTGAGACTTCATTGTAGTGCAGATTTCCTTTGCAAGCTTGCTTGGTTGGCCAAAAAGGGCGTATGCGTGTTTTCCTGAATATATTCAGGAAAAAACGCATACGCTCTTTATGGCCAAGTGCATCATTGTGGACGTTTTGCCTCTTTTCCTATGATTTCAATGCAATTCCAGTCTACCTCCTGAAATCAGTTTCCTGCAATTCTGCCCCGCTTTCAAGTCCTCTTGGCAGCCTTACTTCAGTATATTTTTGGACGATAGCTGTCATTTATAACTCTGCAGGTTTGTGAATTACAGTGCCCCTGAGCTCCTTTCTTCAACTCGCTTTCTTGTGAGCTGGCCGCAACACCACAGGATTGCTTCAGGCCCTAATCTTGTTCTGGCATGGCACGCTGAGCCTTTGGTTAATTCCTCTTCCTGGTGGGAAATGAGAGTTAAATTTGCCCGTCCAGACACCTCCAGCTAGTCTCTCATTGGTTCTCCCTATTCCTGTTCATCTTCCGCAGAATTTGCAAACTGGGCCAAACAGGATGTTAAAGGCACTGACTCTCTAAGTTGGGAGAGTGTTAGTAAAGCGTCTGGAATGTTACAACCAAGTACCAGGGGACGAGAACTGAGACATATTGGGACACGTCTCCCGATCACACGGTTGATCATACTCTGAGTTCCTCATGCATGTTTTAGCTGAAGGAAGAATCCCTTAAACCTGGAAAGTTGAGACCCGTGGAATGGGTACCATGCAATATGACTTCAAAGGGTCTTCATTTGCTCACCGAACCTCTCCAATCCTATCACTGCTGCGTTTATGCCCCTGTACACACGCTTGATTCTCTTTCGGAGACATAGCAATCTATAGGTTTTAAGATACTTACTAGTCAGGTACATTCTTTGGCATTTAATATGGGGTGTTGAGTCCATTTCATTGAGCAAGGAGTAGCTCTTGTCTATTCCATATTTGGCTTAAGGAACTTTATCTGTGCTCATTTCAATCTCTGGTTTTATGCAGCACCCCAACTCACCTTTCCCCTTAAGCAAGCATAAGTTGGTTTTCTACATTTGAGACCCTGTTCTGTTTTGTAATCCAGTTCCTGTGTAGCCAAGTTTACATTCCGTGTATTTGTGATGTCTTATGATATTTCTATTTCTGTGTGACTTATTTCAGTTAGAATCATCATACATGAATCCACTCATTATGCTGCTACGGGCCTCATGACATAGATTTCTTTGCTGAGTGATATTGCATTGTACGTAAGTACCACAACTTCTTTATCCATTTTTCACTTTTTGCGATATTGAACTTGTACCGTAAATGAGGTTCTTGTAAACAGAGCAGTCCCAAACTTTGGGGTGGCTGTGTCTTTTTGATTTTAATTTCCCTAAGCTATAGGACCATAAGTGGAAGTGCCCTAGGCTCTGTTGCTTTGTTTTTTAGATGTTTCAGGAAAAACCATACACTTCTCCAGAGTGGCTGTTGGCAATTTACATCCTGCCCATCAGCATAACAAGGCTCCCAGTTCTCCATGGCCTGTCCTGCCTTTCTGGATTTTACACTTTTTTCAGATGGCCCTTTTGACCGGGGGGAAATGAGACTTCATTGTTGTGCAGATTTCCTTTGCAAGCTTGCTTCGTTGGCCAAATAGTGCGTATGCGTTTTTTCCTGAATATATTCAGGAAAAAACGCATACGCCCTTTTTGGCCAAATGCATCATTGTGGACGTTCTGCCTCTTTTCCTATGCTTTAAATGCAATTCCAGTCTACCTCCTGAAATCGGTTTCCTGCAATTCTGCCCCGCTTTCAAGTCCTCTTGGCAGCCTTACTTCAGTATATTTTTGGACGATAGCTGTCATTTATAACTCTGCAGGTTTGTGAATTACAGTGCCCCTGAGCTCCTTTCTTCAACTCGCTCTCTTGTGAGCTGGCCGCAACACCGCAGGATTGCTTCAGGCCCTAATCTGGTTCCGGCATGGCACGCTGAGCCTTTGGTTAATTCCTCTTCCTGGTGGGAAATGAGAGTTAAATTTGCCCGTCCAGACACCTCCAGCTAGTCTCTCATTGGTTCTCCCTATTCCTGTTCAGCTTCCGCAGAAATTGCAAACTGGGCCAAACAGGAGGTTAAAGGCACTGACTCTCCAAGTCGGGAGAGTGTTAGTAAAGCGTCTGGAATGTTTCACCCGAGTACCAGGGGACGACAACTGAGCCATATTGGAATACGTCTCCCGGTCACTCGGTTTATCATACTCTGGGTTCCACATGCATGTTTTAGCTGAAGGAAGAATCCCTTAAACCTGGAGAGTTGAGACCCGTGGAATGGGTACCATGCAATATGACTTCAAAGGGTCTTCATTTCCTCACCGAACCTCTCCAATCCTATCACTGCTGCGTTTATGCCCCTGTACACACTCTTGATTCTCTTTCGGAGACATAGCAATCCATAGGTTTTAAGATACTTAGTAGTCAGGTACATACTTAGGCGTTTAATATGGGGTGTTGAGTCCATTTCGTTGAGCAAGGGGTAGCACTTGTCTCTTACATATTTGGCTTAAGGAACTTTATCTGTGCTCATTTCAATCTCTGGTTTTATGCAGCACCCCAACTCACCTTTCCCCTTAAGCAAGCATAAGTTGGTTTTCTACATTTGAGACCCTGTTCTGTTTTGTAATTCAGTTCCTGTGTAGCCAAGTTTACATTCTGTGTATTAGTGATATCTTATTATGTTTCTTTTTCTGTGTGACTTATTTCAGTTAGAATCATCATACCTGAATCCACTCATTATGCTGCTACGGGCCTGATGACATAGATGTCATTGCTGAGTGATATTGCATTGCACGTAAGTACCACAACTTCTTTATCCATTTTTCACTTTCTGCGATATTGAACTTGTACCGTAAACGAGGTTCTTGTAAACAGAGCCATCCCAAACTTTGGGGTGGCTGTGTCTTTTTGATTTTAATTTCCCTAAGCTATAGGACCATAAGTGGAAGTGCCCTAGGCTCTGTTGCTTTGTTTTTTAGATGTTTCAGGAAACACCATACACTTCTCCCGAGTGCCTGTTGGCAATTTACATCCGGACCATCAGCATAACAAGGCTCCCAGTTCTCCATGGACTGTCCTGCCTTTCTGGATTTTACACTTTTTTCAGATGGCCCTTTTGACCGGGGTGAAGTGAGACTTCATTGTACTGCAGACTTCCTTTGCAAGCTTGCTTGGTTGGCCAAAAAGGGCGTATGCGTTTTTTCCTGAATATATTCAGGAAAAAACGCATACGCCCTTTTTGGCGAAGGGCATCATTGTCCACGTTCTGCCTCTTTTCTTATGCTGTAAATGCAATTCCAGTCTACCTCCTGAAATCGGTTTCCTGCAATTCTGCCCTGCTTTCAAGTCCTCTTGGCAGCCTTACTTCAGTATATTTTTGGACGATAGCTGTCATTTATAACTCTGCAGGTTTGTGAATTACAGTGCCCCTGAGCTCCTTTCTTCAACTCGCTTTCTTGTGAGCTGGCCGCAACACCGCAGGATTGCTTCAGGCCCTAATCTGGTTCCGGCACGGCACGCTGAGCCTTTGGTTAATTCCTCTTCCTGGTGGGAAATGAGAGTAAAATTTGCGCGTCCAGACACCTCCAGCTAGTCTCTCATTGGTTCTCCCTATACCTGTACATCTTCCGCCGAAATTGCAAACTGGGCCAAACAGGAGGTTAAAGGCACTGACTCTCCATGTCGGGAGAGTGTTAGTAAAGCATCTGGAATGTTGCACCCGAGTACCAGGGGACGAGAACTGAGACATATTTGAACACGTCTTCCAATCACACGGTTGATCAAACTCTGGGTTCCACATGCATGTTTTAGCTGAAGGAAGAATCCCTTAAACCTGGAGAGTTGAGACCCGTGGAATGGATACCATGCAATATGACTTCAAAGGGTCTTCATTCACTCACCGAACCTCTCCAATCCTATCACTGCTGCGTTTATGCCCCTGTACACACGCTTGATTCTCTTTTGGAGACAGAGCAATCCATAGGTTTTAAGATACTTACTAGTCAGGTACATTCTTTGGCATTTAATATGGGGTGTTGAGTCCATTTTGTTGAGCAAGGAGTAGCTCTTGTCTATTCCATATTTGGCTTAAGGAACTTTATCTGTGCTCATTTCAATCTCTGGTTTTATGCAGCACCCCAACTCACCTTTCCCCTTAAGCAAGCATAAGTTGGTTTTCTAAATTTGAGACCCTGTTTTGTTTTGTAATTCAGTTCCTGTGTAGCCAAGTTTACATTCCGTGTATTACTGATATCTTATGATGTTTCTTTTCTGTGTGACTTATTTCAATTAAAATCATCATACCTGAATCCACTCATTATGCTGCTACGGGCCTGATGACATAGATTTCATTGCTGAGTGATATTGCATTGTACGTAAGTACCACAACTTCTTTATCCATTTTTCACTTTCTGCGATATTGAACTAGTACCGTAAACGAGGTTCTTGTAAACAGAGCCATCCCAAACTTTGGGTTGGCTGTGTCTATTCGATTTTAATTTCCCTAAGCTATAGGACCATAAGTGGAAGTGCCCTAGGCTCTGTTGCTTTGTTTTTTAGATGTTTCAGGAAACACCATACACTTCTCCAGAGTGGCTGTTGGCAATTTACATCCTGCCCATCAGCATAACAAGGCTCCCAGTTCTCCATGGCCTGTCCTGCCTTTCTGGATTTTACACTTTTTTCAGATGGCCCTTTTGACCGGGGGGAAGTGAGACTTCATTGTAGTGCAGATTTCCTTTGCAAGCTTGCTTGGTTGGCCAAAAAGTGCATATGCGTTCTTTCCTGAATATATTCAGGAAAAAACGCATACGCCCTTTTTGGCCAAGTGCATCATTGTGGACGTTCTGCCTCTTTTCCTATGCTTTCAATGCATTTCCAGTCTACCTGCTGAAATCGGTTTCCTGCAATTCTGCCCCGTTTTCAAGTCCTCTTGGCAGCCTTACTTCAGTATATTTTTGGACGATAGCTGTCATTTATAACTCTGCAGGTTTGTGAATTACAGTGCCCCTGAGCTCCTTTCTTCAACTCGCTTTCTTGTGAGCTGGCCGCAACACCGCAGGATTGCTTCACGCCCTAATCTGGTTCCGGCACGGCACGCTGAGCCTTTGGTTAATTCCTCTTCCTGGTGGGAAATGAGAGTTAAATTTGCCCGTCCAGACACCTCCAGCTAGTCTCTCATTGGTTCTCCCTATTCCTGTTCATCTTCCGCAGAAATTGCAAACTGGGCCAAACAGGAGGTTAAAGGCACTCACTCTCCAAGTCGGTAGAGTGTTAGTAAAGCATCTGGAATGTTGCACCCGAGTACCAGGGGAGGAAAACTGAGACATATTTGAACACGTCTCCCGATCACACGGTTGATCATACTCTGGGTCCCACATGCATGTTTTAGCTGAAGGAAGAATCCCTTAAACCTGGAAAGTTGAGACCCGTGGAATGGGTACCATGCAATATGACTTCAAAGGGTCTTCATTTGCTCACCGAACCTCTCCAATCCTATCACTGCTGCGTTTATGCCCCTGTACACACGCTTGATTCTCTTTCGGAGACATAGCAATCCATAGGTTTTAAGATACTTACTAGTCAGGTACATTCTTAGGCGTTTAATATGGGGTGTTGAGTCCATTTCGTTGAGCAAGGAGTAGCTCTTGTCTATTCCATATTTGGCTTAAGGAACTTTATCTGTGCTCATTTCAATCTCTGGTTTTATGCAGCACCCCAACTCACCTTTCCCCTTAAGCAAGCATAAGTTGGTTTTCTAAATTTGAGACCCTGTTCT
The DNA here is from genome assembly GCF_937001465.1 of Orcinus orca. Classification (NCBI taxonomy): domain Eukaryota; kingdom Metazoa; phylum Chordata; class Mammalia; order Artiodactyla; family Delphinidae; genus Orcinus; species Orcinus orca. Next base: position 216,414 of record NW_026043771.1, read on the forward strand.
GTTTTGTAATTCAGTTCCTGTGTAGCCAAGTTTACATTCCGTGTATTAGTGATGACTTATGATGTTTCTATTTCTGTGTGACTTATTTCAGTTAGAATCATCATACCTGAATCCACTCATTATGCTGCTACGGGCCTGATGACATAGATTTCATTGCTGAGTGATATTGCATTGTACGTAAGTACCACAACTTCTTTATCCATTTTTCACTTTTTGCGATATTGAACTTGTACCGTAAACGAGGTTCTTGTAAACAGAGCCGTCCCAAACTTTGGGGTTGCTGTGTCTTTTTGATTTTAATTTCCCTAAGCTATAGGACCATAAGTGGAAGTGCCCTAGGCTCTGTTGCTTTGTTTTTTAGATGTTTCAGGAAACACCATACACTTCTCCCGAGTGGCTGTTGGCAATTTACATCCCGCCCATCAGCATAACAAGGCTCCCAGTTCTCCATGGCCTGTCCTGCCTTTCTGGATTTTACACTTTTTTCAGATGGCCCTTTTGACCGGGGGGAAGTGAGACTTCATTGTAGTGCAGATTTCCTTTGCAAGCTTGCTTGGTTGGCCAAAAAGTGCGTATGCGTGTTTTCCTGAATATATTCAGTAAAAAACGCATACGCACTTTTTGGTCAAGTGCATCATTGTGGAGGTTCTGCCTCTTTTCCTATACTTTAAATGCAATTCCAGTCTACCTCCTGAAATCGGTTTCCTGCAATTCTGCCCCGCTTTCAAGTCCTCTTGGGAGCCTTACTTCAGTATATTTTTGGACGATAGCTGTCATTTATAACTCTGCAGGTTTGTGAATTACAGTGCCCCTGAGCTCCTTTCTTCAACTCGCTTTCTTGTGAGCTGGCCGCAACACCGCAGGATTGCTTCACGCCCTAATCTGGTTCCGGCACGGCACGCTGAGCCTTTGGTTAATTCCTCTTCCTGGTGGGAAATGAGAGTTAAATTTGCCCGTCCAGACACCTCCAGCTAGTCTCTCATTGGTTCTCCCTATTCCTGTTCATCTTCCGCAGAAATTGCAAACTGGGCCAAACAGGAGGTTAAAGGCACTCACTCTCCAAGTCGGTAGAGTGTTAGTAAAGCATCTGGAATGTTGCACCCGAGTACCAGGGGAGGAAAACTGAGACATATTTGAACACGTCTCCCGATCACACGGTTGATCATACTCTGGGTCCCACATGCATGTTTTAGCTGAAGGAAGAATCCCTTAAACCTGGAAAGTTGAGACCCGTGGAATGGGTACCATGCAATATGACTTCAAAGGGTCTTCATTTGCTCACCGAACCTCTCCAATCCTATCACTGCTGCGTTTATGCCCCTGTACACACGCTTGATTCTCTTTCGGAGACATAGCAATCCATAGGTTTTAAGATATTTACTAGTCAGGTACATTCTTAGGCGTTTAATATGGGGTGTTGAGTCCATTTCGTTGAGCAAGGAGTAGCTCTTGTCTATTCCATATTTGGCTTAAGGAACTTTATCTGTGCTCATTTCAATCTCTGGTTTTATGCAGCACCCCAACTCACCTTTCCCCTTAAGCAAGCATAAGTTGGTTTTCTAAATTTGAGACCCTGTTCTGTTTTGTAATTCAGTTCCTGTGTAGCCAAGTTTACATTCCGTGTATTAGTGATGTCTTATGATGTTTGTATTTCTGTGTGACTTATTTCAGTTAGAATCATCATACCTGAATCCACTCATTATGCTGCTACGGGCCTGATGACATAGATTTCATTGCTGAGTGATATTGCATTGTACGTAAGTACCACAACTTCTTTATCCATTTTTCACTTTCTGCGATATTGAGCTTGTACCGTAAACGAGGTTCTTGTAAACAGAGCCGTCCCAAATTTTGGGGTGGCTGTGTCTTTTTGATTTTAATTTCCCTAAGCTATAGGACCATAAGTGGAAGTGCCCTAGGCTCTGTCTCTGTTTTTTAGATGTTTCAGGAAACACCATACACTTCTCCCCAGTGGCTGTTGGAATTTACATCCCGCCCATCAGCATAACAAGGCTCCCAGTTCTCCATGGCCTGTCCTGCCTTTCTGGATTTTACACTTTTTTCACATGTCCCTTTTGACCGGGGGGGAAGTGAGACTTCATTGTAGTGCAAATTTCCTTTGCAAGCTTGCTTGGTTGGCCAAAAAGGGCGTATGCGTTTTTACCTGAATATATTCAGGAAAAAACGCATATGCCCTTTTGGGCCAAGTGCATCATTGGGGAGGTTCTGCCTCTTTTCCTATGCTTTAAATGCAATTCCAGTCTACCTCCTGAAATCGGTTTCCTGCAATTCTGCCCCGCTTTCAAGTCCTCTTGGCAGCCTTACTTCAGTATATTTTTGGACGATAGCTGTCATTTATAACTCTGCAGGTTTGTGAATTACAGTGCCCCTGAGCTCCTTTCTTCAACTCGCTTTCTTGTGAGCTGGCCGCAACACCGCAGGATTGCTTCAGGCCCTAATCTGGTTCCGGCACGGCACGCTGAGCCTTTGGTTAATTCCTCTTCCTGGTGGGAAATGAGAGTTAAATTTGCCCGTCCAGACACCTCCAGCTAGTCTCTCATTGGTTCTCCCTATTCCTGTTCATCTCCCGCAGAAATTGCAAACTGGGCCAAACAGGAGGTTAAAGGCACTGACTCTGCAAGTCGGGAGAGTGTTAGTAAAGCGTCTGGAATGTTGCACCCGAGTACCAGGGGACGAAAACTGAGACATATTTGAACACGTCTCCCGATCACACGGTTGATCATACTCTGGGTTCCACATGCATGTTTTAGCTGAAGGAAGAATCCCTTAAACCTGGAGAGTTGAGACCCGTGGAATGGGTACCATGCAATATGACTTCAAAGGGTCTTCATTTGCTCACCGAACCTCTCCAGTCCTATCACTGCTGCGTTTATGCCCCTGTACACACGCTTGATTCTCTTTCGGAGACATAGCAATCCATAGGTTTTAAGATACTTACTAGTCAGGTACATTCTTAGGCGTTTAATATGGGGTGTTGAGTCCATTTCGTTGAGCAAGGAGTAGCTCTTGTCTATTCCATATTTGGCTTAAGGAACTTTATCTGTGCTCATTTCAATCTCTGGTTTTATGCAGCACCCCAACTCACCTTTCCCCTTAAGCAAGCATAAGTTGGTTTTCTACATTTGAGACCCTGTTCTGTTTTGTAATCCAGTTCCTGTGTAGCCAAGTTTACATTCCGTGTATTAATGATGACTTATGATGTTTCTATTTCTGTGTGACTTATTTCAGTTAGAATCATCATACCTGAATCCACTCATTATGCTGCTACGGGCCTGATGACATAGATTTCATTGCTGAGTGATATTGCACTGTACGTAAGTACCACAACTTCTTTATCCAGTTTTCACTTTCTGCGATATTGAACTTGTACAGTAAACGAGGTTCTTGTAAACAGAGCCGTCCCAAACTTTTGGGTGGCTGTGTCTTTTTGATTTTAATTTCCCTAAGCTATAGGACCATAAGTGGAAGTGCCCTAGACTCTGTTGCTTTGTTTTTTAGATGTTTCAGGAAACACCATACACTTCTCCCGAGTGGCTGTTGGCAATTTACATCCCGCCCATCAGCAAAACAAGGCTCCCAGTTCTCCATGGCCTGTCCTGCCTTTCTGGATTTTACACTTTTTTCAGATGGCCCTTTTGACCGGGGGGAAGTGAGACTTCATTGTAGTGCAGATTTCCTTTGCAAGCTTGCTTGGTTGGCCAAAAAGGGCGTATGCGTGTTTTCCTGAATACATTCAGGAAAAAACGCATACGCACTTTTTGGCCAAGTGCATCATTGTGGACGTTCTGCCTCTTTTCCTATGCTTTCAATGCAATTCCTGTCTACCTCCTGAAATCGGTTTCCTGCAATTCTGCCCCGCTTTCAAGTCCTCTTGGCAGCCTTACTTCAGTATATTTTTGGACGATAGCTGTCATTTATAACTCTGCAGGTTTGTGAATTACAGTGCCCCTGAGCTCCTTTCTTCAACTCGCTTTCTTGTGAGCTGGCCGCAACACCGCAGGATTGCTTCAGGCCCTAATCTGGTTCCGGCATGGCACGCTGAGCCTTTGGTTAATTCCTCTTCCTGGTGGGAAACGAGAGTTAAATTTGCCCGTCCAGACACCTCCAGCTAGTCTCTCATTGGTTCTCCCTATTCCTGTTCATCTTCCGCAGAAATTGCAAACTGGGCCAAACAGGAGGTTAAAGGCACTGACTCTCCAAGTCGGGAGAGTGTTAGTAAAGCGTCTGGAATGTTGCACCCAAGTACCAGGGGACGAGAACTGAGACATATTGGGACACGTCTCCCGATCACACGGTTGATCATACTCTGGGTTCCACATGCATGTTTTAGCTGAAGGAAGAATCCCTTAAACCTGGAAAGTTGAGACCCGTGGAATGGGTACCATGCAATATGACTTCAAAGGGTCTTCATTTGCTCACCGAACCTCTCAAATCCTATCACTACTGCGTTTATGCCCTTGTACACATGCTTGATTCTCTTTCGGAGACATAGCAATCCATAGGTTTTAAGATACTTACTAGTCAGGTACATTCTTAGGCGTTTAATATGGGGTGTTGAGTCCATTTCGTTGAGCAAGGAGTAGCTCTTGTCTATTCCATATTTGGCTTAAGGAACTTTATCTGTGCTCATTTCAATCTCTGGTTTTATGCAGCACCCCAACTCACCTTTCCCCTTAAGCAAGCATAAGTTGGTTTTCTACATTTGAGACCCTGTTCTGTTTTGTAATCCAGTTCCTGTGTAGCCAAGTTTACATTCCGTGTATTTGTGATGTCTTATGATATTTCTTTTTCTGTGTGACTTATTTCAGTTAGAATCATCATACCTGAATCCACTCATTATGCTGCTACGGGCCTGATGACATAGATTTCATTGCTGAGTGATATTGCATTGTACGTAAGTACCACAACTTCTTTTTCCAGTTTTCACTTTCTGCGATATTGAACTTGAACCGTAAATGAGGTTCTTGTAAACAGAGCCATCCCAAACTTTGGGGTGGCTGTGTCTTTTTGATTTTAATTTCCCTAAGCTATAGGACCATAAGTGGAAGTGCCCTAGGCTCTGTAGCTTGGTTTTTTAGATGTTTCAGGAAACACCATACACTTCTCCCGAGTGGCTGTTGGCAATTTACATCCCGCCCATCATCATAACAAGTCTCCCAGTTCTCCATGGCCTGTCCTGCCTTTCTGGATTTTACACTTTTTTCAGATGGCCCTTTTGACCGGGCGGAAGTGAGACTTCATTGTAGTGCAGATTTCCTTTGCAAGCTTGCTTGGTTGGCCAAAAAGGGCGTATGCGTGTTTTCCTGAATATATTCAGGAAAAAACGCATACGCTCTTTATGGCCAAGTGCATCATTGTGGACGTTTTGCCTCTTTTCCTATGATTTCAATGCAATTCCAGTCTACCTCCTGAAATCAGTTTCCTGCAATTCTGCCCCGCTTTCAAGTCCTCTTGGCAGCCTTACTTCAGTATATTTTTGGACGATAGCTGTCATTTATAACTCTGCAGGTTTGTGAATTACAGTGCCCCTGAGCTCCTTTCTTCAACTCGCTTTCTTGTGAGCTGGCCGCAACACCACAGGATTGCTTCAGGCCCTAATCTTGTTCTGGCATGGCACGCTGAGCCTTTGGTTAATTCCTCTTCCTGGTGGGAAATGAGAGTTAAATTTGCCCGTCCAGACACCTCCAGCTAGTCTCTCATTGGTTCTCCCTATTCCTGTTCATCTTCCGCAGAATTTGCAAACTGGGCCAAACAGGATGTTAAAGGCACTGACTCTCTAAGTTGGGAGAGTGTTAGTAAAGCGTCTGGAATGTTACAACCAAGTACCAGGGGACGAGAACTGAGACATATTGGGACACGTCTCCCGATCACACGGTTGATCATACTCTGAGTTCCTCATGCATGTTTTAGCTGAAGGAAGAATCCCTTAAACCTGGAAAGTTGAGACCCGTGGAATGGGTACCATGCAATATGACTTCAAAGGGTCTTCATTTGCTCACCGAACCTCTCCAATCCTATCACTGCTGCGTTTATGCCCCTGTACACACGCTTGATTCTCTTTCGGAGACATAGCAATCTATAGGTTTTAAGATACTTACTAGTCAGGTACATTCTTTGGCATTTAATATGGGGTGTTGAGTCCATTTCATTGAGCAAGGAGTAGCTCTTGTCTATTCCATATTTGGCTTAAGGAACTTTATCTGTGCTCATTTCAATCTCTGGTTTTATGCAGCACCCCAACTCACCTTTCCCCTTAAGCAAGCATAAGTTGGTTTTCTACATTTGAGACCCTGTTCTGTTTTGTAATCCAGTTCCTGTGTAGCCAAGTTTACATTCCGTGTATTTGTGATGTCTTATGATATTTCTATTTCTGTGTGACTTATTTCAGTTAGAATCATCATACATGAATCCACTCATTATGCTGCTACGGGCCTCATGACATAGATTTCTTTGCTGAGTGATATTGCATTGTACGTAAGTACCACAACTTCTTTATCCATTTTTCACTTTTTGCGATATTGAACTTGTACCGTAAATGAGGTTCTTGTAAACAGAGCAGTCCCAAACTTTGGGGTGGCTGTGTCTTTTTGATTTTAATTTCCCTAAGCTATAGGACCATAAGTGGAAGTGCCCTAGGCTCTGTTGCTTTGTTTTTTAGATGTTTCAGGAAAAACCATACACTTCTCCAGAGTGGCTGTTGGCAATTTACATCCTGCCCATCAGCATAACAAGGCTCCCAGTTCTCCATGGCCTGTCCTGCCTTTCTGGATTTTACACTTTTTTCAGATGGCCCTTTTGACCGGGGGGAAATGAGACTTCATTGTTGTGCAGATTTCCTTTGCAAGCTTGCTTCGTTGGCCAAATAGTGCGTATGCGTTTTTTCCTGAATATATTCAGGAAAAAACGCATACGCCCTTTTTGGCCAAATGCATCATTGTGGACGTTCTGCCTCTTTTCCTATGCTTTAAATGCAATTCCAGTCTACCTCCTGAAATCGGTTTCCTGCAATTCTGCCCCGCTTTCAAGTCCTCTTGGCAGCCTTACTTCAGTATATTTTTGGACGATAGCTGTCATTTATAACTCTGCAGGTTTGTGAATTACAGTGCCCCTGAGCTCCTTTCTTCAACTCGCTCTCTTGTGAGCTGGCCGCAACACCGCAGGATTGCTTCAGGCCCTAATCTGGTTCCGGCATGGCACGCTGAGCCTTTGGTTAATTCCTCTTCCTGGTGGGAAATGAGAGTTAAATTTGCCCGTCCAGACACCTCCAGCTAGTCTCTCATTGGTTCTCCCTATTCCTGTTCAGCTTCCGCAGAAATTGCAAACTGGGCCAAACAGGAGGTTAAAGGCACTGACTCTCCAAGTCGGGAGAGTGTTAGTAAAGCGTCTGGAATGTTTCACCCGAGTACCAGGGGACGACAACTGAGCCATATTGGAATACGTCTCCCGGTCACTCGGTTTATCATACTCTGGGTTCCACATGCATGTTTTAGCTGAAGGAAGAATCCCTTAAACCTGGAGAGTTGAGACCCGTGGAATGGGTACCATGCAATATGACTTCAAAGGGTCTTCATTTCCTCACCGAACCTCTCCAATCCTATCACTGCTGCGTTTATGCCCCTGTACACACTCTTGATTCTCTTTCGGAGACATAGCAATCCATAGGTTTTAAGATACTTAGTAGTCAGGTACATACTTAGGCGTTTAATATGGGGTGTTGAGTCCATTTCGTTGAGCAAGGGGTAGCACTTGTCTCTTACATATTTGGCTTAAGGAACTTTATCTGTGCTCATTTCAATCTCTGGTTTTATGCAGCACCCCAACTCACCTTTCCCCTTAAGCAAGCATAAGTTGGTTTTCTACATTTGAGACCCTGTTCTGTTTTGTAATTCAGTTCCTGTGTAGCCAAGTTTACATTCTGTGTATTAGTGATATCTTATTATGTTTCTTTTTCTGTGTGACTTATTTCAGTTAGAATCATCATACCTGAATCCACTCATTATGCTGCTACGGGCCTGATGACATAGATGTCATTGCTGAGTGATATTGCATTGCACGTAAGTACCACAACTTCTTTATCCATTTTTCACTTTCTGCGATATTGAACTTGTACCGTAAACGAGGTTCTTGTAAACAGAGCCATCCCAAACTTTGGGGTGGCTGTGTCTTTTTGATTTTAATTTCCCTAAGCTATAGGACCATAAGTGGAAGTGCCCTAGGCTCTGTTGCTTTGTTTTTTAGATGTTTCAGGAAACACCATACACTTCTCCCGAGTGCCTGTTGGCAATTTACATCCGGACCATCAGCATAACAAGGCTCCCAGTTCTCCATGGACTGTCCTGCCTTTCTGGATTTTACACTTTTTTCAGATGGCCCTTTTGACCGGGGTGAAGTGAGACTTCATTGTACTGCAGACTTCCTTTGCAAGCTTGCTTGGTTGGCCAAAAAGGGCGTATGCGTTTTTTCCTGAATATATTCAGGAAAAAACGCATACGCCCTTTTTGGCGAAGGGCATCATTGTCCACGTTCTGCCTCTTTTCTTATGCTGTAAATGCAATTCCAGTCTACCTCCTGAAATCGGTTTCCTGCAATTCTGCCCTGCTTTCAAGTCCTCTTGGCAGCCTTACTTCAGTATATTTTTGGACGATAGCTGTCATTTATAACTCTGCAGGTTTGTGAATTACAGTGCCCCTGAGCTCCTTTCTTCAACTCGCTTTCTTGTGAGCTGGCCGCAACACCGCAGGATTGCTTCAGGCCCTAATCTGGTTCCGGCACGGCACGCTGAGCCTTTGGTTAATTCCTCTTCCTGGTGGGAAATGAGAGTAAAATTTGCGCGTCCAGACACCTCCAGCTAGTCTCTCATTGGTTCTCCCTATACCTGTACATCTTCCGCCGAAATTGCAAACTGGGCCAAACAGGAGGTTAAAGGCACTGACTCTCCATGTCGGGAGAGTGTTAGTAAAGCATCTGGAATGTTGCACCCGAGTACCAGGGGACGAGAACTGAGACATATTTGAACACGTCTTCCAATCACACGGTTGATCAAACTCTGGGTTCCACATGCATGTTTTAGCTGAAGGAAGAATCCCTTAAACCTGGAGAGTTGAGACCCGTGGAATGGATACCATGCAATATGACTTCAAAGGGTCTTCATTCACTCACCGAACCTCTCCAATCCTATCACTGCTGCGTTTATGCCCCTGTACACACGCTTGATTCTCTTTTGGAGACAGAGCAATCCATAGGTTTTAAGATACTTACTAGTCAGGTACATTCTTTGGCATTTAATATGGGGTGTTGAGTCCATTTTGTTGAGCAAGGAGTAGCTCTTGTCTATTCCATATTTGGCTTAAGGAACTTTATCTGTGCTCATTTCAATCTCTGGTTTTATGCAGCACCCCAACTCACCTTTCCCCTTAAGCAAGCATAAGTTGGTTTTCTAAATTTGAGACCCTGTTTTGTTTTGTAATTCAGTTCCTGTGTAGCCAAGTTTACATTCCGTGTATTACTGATATCTTATGATGTTTCTTTTCTGTGTGACTTATTTCAATTAAAATCATCATACCTGAATCCACTCATTATGCTGCTACGGGCCTGATGACATAGATTTCATTGCTGAGTGATATTGCATTGTACGTAAGTACCACAACTTCTTTATCCATTTTTCACTTTCTGCGATATTGAACTAGTACCGTAAACGAGGTTCTTGTAAACAGAGCCATCCCAAACTTTGGGTTGGCTGTGTCTATTCGATTTTAATTTCCCTAAGCTATAGGACCATAAGTGGAAGTGCCCTAGGCTCTGTTGCTTTGTTTTTTAGATGTTTCAGGAAACACCATACACTTCTCCAGAGTGGCTGTTGGCAATTTACATCCTGCCCATCAGCATAACAAGGCTCCCAGTTCTCCATGGCCTGTCCTGCCTTTCTGGATTTTACACTTTTTTCAGATGGCCCTTTTGACCGGGGGGAAGTGAGACTTCATTGTAGTGCAGATTTCCTTTGCAAGCTTGCTTGGTTGGCCAAAAAGTGCATATGCGTTCTTTCCTGAATATATTCAGGAAAAAACGCATACGCCCTTTTTGGCCAAGTGCATCATTGTGGACGTTCTGCCTCTTTTCCTATGCTTTCAATGCATTTCCAGTCTACCTGCTGAAATCGGTTTCCTGCAATTCTGCCCCGTTTTCAAGTCCTCTTGGCAGCCTTACTTCAGTATATTTTTGGACGATAGCTGTCATTTATAACTCTGCAGGTTTTTGAATTACAGTGCCCCTGAGCTCCTTTCTTCAACTCGCTTTCTTGTGAGCTGGCCGCAACACCGCAGGATTGCTTCAGGCCCTAATGTGGTTCCGGCACGGCACGCTGAGCCTTTGGTTAATTCCTCTTCCTGGTGGGAAATGAGAGTTAAATTTGCCCGTCCAGACACCTCCAGCTAGTCTCTCATTGGTTCTCCCTATTCCTGTTCATCTTCCGCAGAAATTGCAAACTGGGCCAAACAGGAGGTTAAAGGCACTGACTCTCCAAGTCGGGAGAGTGTTAGTAAAGCGTCTGGAATGTTACACCCGAGTACCAGGGGATGAGAACGGAGACACATTTGAACACGTCTCCCAATCACACGGTTGATCATACTCTGGGTTCCACATGCATGTTTTAGCTGAAGGAAGAATCCCTTAAACCTGGAGAGTTGAGACCCGTGGAATGGGTACCATGCAATATGACTTCAAAGGGTCTTCATTTCCTCACCGAACCTCTCCAATCCTATCACTGCTGCGTTTATGCCCCTGTTCACACGCTTGATTCTCTTTCGGAGACATAGCAATCCATAGGTGTTAAGAACTTACTAGTCAGGTACATACTTAGGCGTTTAATATGGGGTGTTGAGTCCATTTCGTTGAGCAAGGAGTAGCTCTTGTCTATTACATATTTGGTTTAAGGAACTTTATCTGTGCTCATTTCAATCTCTGGTTTTATGCAGCACCCCAACTCACCTTTCCCCTTAAGCAAGCATAAGTTGGTTTTCTACATTTGAGACCCTGTTCTGTTTTGTAATTCAGTTCCTGTGTAGCCAAGTTTACATTCTGTGTATTAGTGATATCTTATGATGTTTCTTTTTCTGTGTGACTTATTTCATTTAGAATCATCATACCTGAATCCACTCATTATGCTGCTATGGGCCTGATGACATAGATGTCATTGCTGAGTGATATTGCATTGCACGTAAGTACCACAACTTCTTTATCCATTTTTCACTTTCTGCGATATTGAACTTGTACCGTAAACGAGGTTCTTGTAAACAGAGCCATCCCAAACTTTGGGGTGGCTGTGTCTTTTTGATTTTAATTTCCCTAAGCTATAGGACCATAAGTGGAAGTGCCCTAGGCTCTGTTGCTTTGTTTTTTAGATGTTTCAGGAAACACCATACACTTCTCCTGAGTGCCTGTTGGCAATTTACATCCCGACCATCAGCATAACAAGGCTCCCAGTTCTCCATGGCCTGTCCTGCCTTTCTGGATTTTACACTTTTTTCAGATGGCCCTTTTGACCGGGGTGAAGTGAGACTTCATTGTACTGCAGACTTCCTTTGCAAGCTTGCTTGGTTGGCCAAAAAGTGCGTATGCGTTTTTTCCTGAATATATTCAGGAAAAAACGCATACGCACTTTTTGGCGAAGGGCATCATTGTCCACGTTCTGCCTCTTTTCTTATGCTATAAATGCAATTCCAGTCTACCTCCTGAAATCGGTTTCCTGCAATTCTGCCCCGCTTTCAAGTCCTCTTGGCAGCCTTACTTCAGTATATTTTTGGACGATAGCTGTCATTTATAACTCTGCAGGTTTGTGAATTACAGTGCCCCTGAGCTCCTTTCTTCAACTCGCTTTCTTGTGAGCTGGCCGCAACACTGCACGATTGCTTCAGGCCCTAATCTGGTTCCGGCACGGGACACTGAGCCTTTGGTTAATTCCTCTTCCTGGTGGGAAATGAGAGTTAAATTTGCGCGTCCAGACAACTCCAGCTAGTCTCTCATTGGTTCTCCCTATATCTGTTCATCTTCTGCAGAAATTGCAAACTGGGCCAAACAGGAGGTTAAAGGCACTGACTCTCCAAGTCGGGAGAGTGTTAGTAAAGCGTCTGGAATGGTGCACCCGAGTACCAGGGGACGAGAACTGAGACATATTTGAACACGTCTCCCAATCACACGGTTGCTCAAACTCTGGGTTCCACATGCATGTTTTAGCTGAAGGAAGAATCCCTTAAACCTGGAGAGTTGAGATCCGTGGAATGGATACCATGCAATATGACTTCAAGGCGTCTTCATTTGCTCACCGAACGTCTCCAATCCTATCACTGCTGCGTTTATGCCCCTGAACACACGCTTGCTTCTCTTTTGGAGACATAACAATCCATAGGTTTTAAGATACTTAGTAGTCAGGTACATTCTTAGCCGTTTAATATGGGGTGTTGAGTCCATTTCGTTGAGCAAGGAGTAGCTCTTGTCTATTACATATTTGGCTTAAGGAACTTTATCTGTGCTCATTTCAATCTCTGGTTTTATGCAGCACCCCAACTCACCTTTCCCCTTAAGCAAGCATAAGTTGGTTTTCCAAATTTGAGACCCTGTTTTGTTTTGTAATTCAGTTCCTGTGTAGCCAAGTTTACATTCCGTGTATTACTGATATCTTATGATGTTTCTTTTCTGTGTGACTTATTTCAGTTAGAATCATCATACCTTAATCCACTCATTATGCTGCTATGGGCCTGATGACATAGATTTCATTGCTGAGTGATATTGCGTTGTACGTAAGTACCACAACTTCTTTATCCATTTTTCATTTTCTGCGATATTGAACTAGTACCGTAAACGAGGTTCTTGTAAACAGAGCCATCCCAAACTTTGGGGTGGCTGTGTGTTTTTGATTTTAATTTCCCTAAGCTATAGGACCATAAGTGGAAGTGCCCTAGGCTCTGTTGCTTTGTTTCTTAGATGTTTCCGGAAACACCATACACTTCTCCCGAGTGGCTGTTGGCAATTTACATCCTGCCCATCAGCATAACAAGGCTCCCAGTTCTCCATGGCCTGTCCTGCCTTTCTGGATTTTACACTTTTTTCAGATGGCCCTTTTGACCGGGGGAAGTGAGACTTCATTGTAGTGCAGATTTCCTTTGCAAGCTTTCTTGGTTGGCAAAAAAGTGCATATGCGTTCTTTCCTGAATATATTCAGGAAAAAACGCATACGCCCTTTTTAGCCAAGTGCATCATTGTGGACGTTCTGCCTCTTTTCCTATGCTTTCAATGCAATTCCAGTCTATCTCCTGAAATCGGTTTCCTGCAATTCTGCCCCGCTTTCAAGTCCTCTTGGCAGCCTTACTTCAGTATATTTTTGGATGATAGCTGTCATTTATAACTCTGCAGGTTTTTGAATATCAGTGCCCCTGAGCTCCTTTCTTCAACTCGCTTTCTTGTGAGCTGGCCGCAACACCGCAGGATTGCTTCAGGCCCTAATGTGGTTCCGGCATGGCACGCTGAGCCTTTGGTTAATTCCTCTTCCTGGTGGGAAATGAGAGTTAAATTTCCCCGTCCAGACACCTCCAGCTAGTCTCGCATTGGTTCTCCCTATTCCTGTTCATCTTCCGCAGAAATTGCAAACTGGGCCAAACAGGAGGTTAAAGGCACTGACTCTCCAAGTCGGGAGAGTGTTAGTAAAGCGTCTGGAATGTTACACCTGAGTACCAGGGGATGAGAACGGAGACATATTTGAACACGTCTCCCAATCACACGGTTGATCATACTCTGGGTTCCACATGCATGTTTTAGCTGAAGGAAGAATCCCTTAAACCTGGAGAGTTGAGACTCGTGGAATGGGTACCATGCAATATGACTTCAAAGGCTCTTCATTTCCTCACCGAACCTCTCCAATCCTATCACTGCTGCGTTTATGCCCCTGTACACACTCTTGATTCTCTTTCAGAGACATAGCAATCCATAGGTTTTAAGATACTTACTAGTCAGGTACATACTTAGGCGTTTAATATGGGGTGTTGAGTCCATTTCGTTGAGCAAGGGGTAGCACTTGTCTCTTACATATTTGGCTTAAGGAACTTTATCTGTGCTCATTTCAATCTCTGGTTTTATGCAGCACCCCAACTCACCTTTCCCCTTAAGCAAGCATATGTTGGTTTTCTAAATTTGAGACCCTGTCCTCTTTTGTAATTCAGTTCCTGTGTAGCCAAGTTTACATTCTGTGTATTAGTGATATCTTATTATGTTTCTTTTTCTGTGTGACTTATTTCAGTTAGAATCATCATACCTGAATCCACTCATTATGCTGCTACGGGCCTGATGACATAGATGTCATTGCTGAGTGATATTGCATTGCACGTAAGTACCACAACTTCTTTATCCATTTTTCACTTTCTGCGATATTGAACTTGTACCGTAAACGAGGTTCTTGTAAACAGAGCCATCCCAAACTTTGGGGTGGCTGTGTCTTTTTGATTTTAATTTCCCTAAGCTATAGGACCATAAGTGGAAGTGCCCTAGGCTCTGTTGCTTTGTTTTTTAGATGTTTCAGGAAACACCATACACTTCTCCCGAGTGCCTGTTGGCAATTTACATCCCGACCATCAGCATAACAAGGCTCCCAGTTCTCCATGGCCTGTCCTGCCTTTCTGAATTTTACACTTTTTTCAGATGGCCCTTTTGACCGGGGTGAAGTGAGACTTCATTGTACTGCAGACTTCCTTTGCAAGCTTGCTTGGTTGGCCAAAAAGGGCGTATGCGTTTTTTCCTGAATATATTCAGGAAAAAACGCATACGCCCTTTTTGGCGAAGGGCATCATTGTCCACGTTCTGCCTCTTTTCTTATGCTATAAATGCAACTCCAGTCTACCTCCTGAAATCGGTTTCCTGCAATTCTGCCCTGCTTTCAAGTCCTCTTGGCAGCCTTACTTCAGTATATTTTTGGACGATAGCTGTCATTTATAACTCTGCAGGTTTGTGAATTACAGTGCCCCTGAGCTCCTTTCTTCAACTCGCTTTCTTGTGAGCTGGCCGCAACACCGCAGGATTGCTTCAGGCCCTAATCTGGTTCCGGCACGGCACGCTGAGCCTTTGGTTAATTCCTCTTCCTGGTGGGAAATGAGAGTAAAATTTGCGCGTCCAGACACCTCCAGCTAGTCTCTCATTGGTTCTCCCTATACCTGTACATCTTCCGCCGAAATTGCAAACTGGGCCAAACAGGAGGTTAAAGGCACTGACTCTCCATGTCGGGAGAGTGTTAGTAAAGCATCTGGAATGTTGCACCCGAGTACCAGCGGACGAGAACTGAGACATATTTGAACACGTCTTCCAATCACACGGTTGATCAAACTCTGGGTTCCACATGCATGTTTTAGCTGAAGGAAGAATCCCTTAAACCTGGAGAGTTGAGACCCGTGGAATGGATACCATGCAATATGACTTCAAAGGGTCTTCATTTGCTCACCGAACCTCTCCAATCCTATCACTGCTGCGTTTATGCCCCTGTACACACGCTTGATTCTCTTTTGGAGACAGAGCAATCCATAGGTTTTAAGATACTTACTAGTCAGGTACATTCTTTGGCATTTAATATGGGGTGTTGAGTCCATTTTGTTGAGCAAGGAGTAGCTCTTGTCTATTCCATATTTGGCTTAAGGAACTTTATCTGTGCTCATTTCAATCTCTGGTTTTATGCAGCACCCCAACTCACCTTTCCCCTTAAGCAAGCATAAGTTGGTTTTCTAAATTTGAGACCCTGTTTTGTTTTGTAATTCAGTTCCTGTGTAGCCAAGTTTACATTCCGTGTATTACTGATATCTTATGATGTTTCTTTTCTGTGTGACTTATTTCAATTAAAATCATCATACCTGAATCCACTCATTATGCTGCTACGGGCCTGATGACATAGATTTCATTGCTGAGTGATATTGCATTGTACGTAAGTACCACAACTTCTTTATCCATTTTTCACTTTCTGCGATATTGAACTAGTACCGTAAACGAGGTTCTTGTAAACAGAGCCATCCCAAACTTTGGGTTTGCTGTGTCTATTCGATTTTAATTTCCCTAAGCTATAGGACCATAAGTGGAAGTGCCCTAGGCTCTGTTGCTTTGTTTTTTAGATGTTTCAGGAAACACCATACACTTCTCCAGAGTGGCTGTTGGCAATTTACATCCTGCCCATCAGCATAACAAGGCTCCCAGTTCTCCATGGCCTGTCCTGCCTTTCTGGATTTTACACTTTTTTCAGATGGCCCTTTTGACCGGGGGGAAGTGAGACTTCATTGTAGTGCAGATTTCCTTTGCAAGCTTGCTTGGTTGGCCAAAAAGTGCATATGCGTTCTTTCCTGAATATATTCAGGAAAAAACGCATACGCCCTTTTTGGCCAAGTGCATCATTGTGGACGTTCTGCCTCTTTTCCTATGCTTTCAATGCATTTCCAGTCTACCTGCTGAAATCGGTTTCCTGCAATTCTGCCCCGGTTTGAAGTCCTCTTGGCAGCCTTACTTCAGTATATTTTTGGACGATAGCTGTCACTTATAACTCTGCAGGTTTTTGAATTACAGTGCCCCTGAGCTCCTTTCTTCAACTCGCTTTCTTGTGAGCTGGCCGCAACACCGCAGGATTGCTTCAGGCCCTAATCTGGTTCCGGCACGGCACGCTGAGCCTTTGGTTAATTCCTCTTCCTGGTGGGAAATGAGAGTTAAATTTGCCCGTCCAGACACCTCCAGCTAGTCTCTCATTGGTTCTCCCTATTCCTGTTCATCTTCCGCAGAAATTGCAAACTGGGCCAAACAGGAGGTTAAAGGCACTGACTCTCCAAGTCGGGAGAGTGTTAGTAAAGCGTCTGGAATTTTACACCCGAGTACCAGGGGATGAGAACGGAGACACATTTGAACACGTCTCCCAATCACACGGTTGATCATACTCTGGGTTCCACATGCATGTTTTAGCTGAAGGAAGAATCCCTTAAACCTGGAGAGTTGAGACCCGTGGAATGGGTACCATGCAATATGACTTCAAAGGGTCTTCATTTCCTCACCGAACCTCTCCAATCCTATCACTGCTGCGTTTATGCCCCTGTTCACACGCTTGATTCTCTTTCGGAGACATAGCAATCCATAGGTTTTAAGAACTTACTAGTCAGGTACATACTTAGGCGTTTAATATGGGGTGTTGAGTCCATTTCGTTGAGCAAGGAGTAGCTCTTGTCTATTACATATTTGGTTTAAGGAACTTTATCTGTGCTCATTTCAATCTCTGGTTTTATGCAGCACCCCAACTCACCTTTCCCCTTAAGCAAGCATAAGTTGGTTTTCTACATTTGAGACCCTGTTCTGTTTTGTAATTCAGTTCCTGTGTAGCCAAGTTTACATTCTGTGTATTAGTGATATCTTATGATGTTTCTTTTTCTGTGTGACTTATTTCATTTAGAATCATCATACCTGAATCCACTCATTATGCTGCTATGGGCCTGATGACATAGATGTCATTGCTGAGTGATATTGCATTGCACGTAAGTACCACAACTTCTTTATCCATTTTTCACTTTCTGCGATATTGAACTTGTACCGTAAACGAGGTTCTTGTAAACAGAGCCATCCCAAACTTTGGGGTGGCTGTGTCTTTTTGATTTTAATTTCCCTAAGCTATAGGACCATAAGTGGAAGTGCCCTAGGCTCTGTTGCTTTGTTTTTTAGATGTTTCAGGAAACACCATACACTTCTCCTGAGTGCGTGGTGGCAATTTACATCCCGACCATCAGCATAACAAGGCTCCCAGTTCTCCATGGCCTGTCCTGCCTTTCTGGATTTTACACTTTTTTCAGATGGCCCTTTTGACCGGGGTGAAGTGAGACTTCATTGTACTGCAGACTTCCTTTGCAAGCTTGCTTGGTTGGCCAAAAAGTGCGTATGCGTTTTTTCCTGAATATATTCAGGAAAAAACGCATACGCACTTTTTGGCGAAGGGCATCATTGTCCACGTTCTGCCTCTTTTCTTATGCTATAAATGCAATTCCAGTCTACCTCCTGAAATCGGTTTCCTGCAATTCTGCCCCGCTTTCAAGTCCTCTTGGCAGCCTTACTTCAGTATATTTTTGGACGATAGCTGTCATTTATAACTCTGCAGGTTTGTGAATTACAGTGCCCCTGAGCTCCTTTCTTCAACTCGCTTTCTTGTGAGCTGGCCGCAACACTGCACGATTGCTTCAGGCCCTAATCTGGTTCCGGCACGGGACACTGAGCCTTTGGTTAATTCCTCTTCCTGGTGGGAAATGAGAGTTAAATTTGCGCGTCCAGACACCTCCAGCTAGTCTCTCATTGGTTCTCCCTATATCTGTTCATCTTCTGCAGAAATTGCAAACTGGGCCAAACAGGAGGTTAAAGGCACTGACTCTCCAAGTCGGGAGAGTGTTAGTAAAGCGTCTGGAATGGTGCACCCGAGTACCAGGGGACGAGAACTGAGACATATTTGAACACGTCTCCCAATCACACAGTTGATCAAACTCTGGGTTCCACATGCATGTTTTAGATGAAGGAAGAATCCCTTAAACCTGGAGAGTTGAGACCCGTGGAATGGGTACCATGCAATATGACTTCAAAGGGTCTTCATTTGCTCACCGAACGTCTCCAATCCTATCACTGCTGCGTTTATGCCCCTGTACACACGCTTGATTCTCTTTCGGAGACATAGCAATCCATAGGTTTTAAGATACTTACTAGTCAGGTACATTCTTAGGCGTTTAATATGGGGTGTTGAGTCCATTTCGTTGAGCAAGGAGTAGCTCTTGTCTATTCCATATTTGGCTTAAGGAACTTTATCTGTGCTCATTTCAATCTCTGGTTTTATGCAGCACCCCAACTCACCTTTCCCCTTAAGCAAGCATAAGTTGGTTTTCTAAATTTGAGACCCTGTTCTGTTTTGTAATTCAGTTCCAGTGTAGCCAAGTTTACATTCTGTGTATTAGTGATATCTTATGATGTTTCTTGTTCTGTGTGACTTATTTCAGTTAGAATCATCATACCTGAATCCACTAATTTTCTGCTACAGGCCTGATGACATAGAATTCATTGCTGAGTGATATTGCATTGTACGTAAGTACCACAACTTCTTTATCCATTTTTCACTTTCTGCGATATTGAACTTGTACCGTAAACGAGGTTCTTGTAAACAGAGCCATCCCAAACTTTGGGGTGGCTGTGTCTTTTTGATTTTAATTTCCCTAAGCTATAGGAGCATAAGTGGAAGTGCCCTAGGCTCTGTTGCTCTGTTTTTTAGATGTTTTAGGAAACACCATACACTTCTACTGAGTGGCTGTTGGCAATTTACATCCCGCCCATCAGCATAACAAGGCTCCCAGTTCTCCATGGCCTGTCCTGTCTTTCTGGATTTTACACTTTTTTCAGATGGCCCTTTTGACCGGGGGGAAGTGAGACTTCATTGTAGTGCAGATTTCCTTTGCAAGCTTGCTTGGTTGGCCAAAAAGGGCGTATGCGTTTTTTCCTGAATATATTCAGGCAAAAATGCATACGCCCTTTTTAGCCAATTGCATCATTGTGGACGTTCTGCCTCTTTTCCTATGCTTTAAATGCAAATCCAGTCTACATCCTGAAATCGGTTTCCTGCAATTCTGCCCCGCTTTCAAGTCCTCTTGGCAGCCTTACTTCAGTATATTTTTGGACGATAGCTGTCATTTATAACTCTGCAGGTTTGTGAATTACAGTGCCCCTGAGCTCCTTTCTTCAACTCGCTTTCTTGTGAGCTGCCGCAACACTGCACGATTGCTTCAGTCCCTAATCTGTTTCCGGAACGGCACGCTGAGCCTTTGGTTAATTCCATTTCCTGGTGGGAAATGAGAGTTAAATTTCCCCGTCCAGACACCTCCAGCTAGTCTCTCATTGGTTCTCCCTATTCCTGTTCATCTTCCGCAGAAATTGCAAACTGGGCCAAACAGAAGGTTAAAGGCACTGACTCTCCAAGTCGGGAGAGTGTTAGTAAAGCATCTGGAATGTTGCACCCGAGTACCAGAGGGCGAGAACTGAGACATACTGGAACACGTCTCCCGATCAGATGGTTGATCATACTCTGGGTTCCACATGCATGTTTTAGCTGAAGGAAGAATCCCTTAAACCTGGAGAGTTGAGACCCGTGGAATGGGTACCATGCAATATGACTTCAAAGGGTCTTCATTTGCTCACTGAACCTCTCCAATCTTACCACTGCTGTGTTTATGTTCCTGTACACACGCTTGATTCTCTTTCAGAGACATAGCAATCCATAGGTTTTAAGATACTTACTAGTCAGGTACATTCTTAGGCGTTTAATATGGGGTGTTGAGTGCATTTCGTTGAGCAAGGAGTAGCTCTTGTCTATTCCATATTTGGCTTAAGGAACTTTATCTGTGCTCATTTCAATCTCTGGTTTTATGCAGCACCCCAACTCACCTTTCCCCTTAAGCAAACATAAGTTGGTTTTCAACATTTGAGACCCTGTTCTGTTTTGTAATCCAGTTCCTGTGTAGCCAAGTTTACATTCTGTGTATTAGTGATGTCTTATGATATTTCTATTTCTGTGTGACTTATTTCAGTTAGAATCATCATACCTGAATCCACTCATTATGCTGCTACGGGCCTGATGACATAGATATCATTGCTTAGTGATATTGCATTGTACGTAAGTACCACAACTTCTTTATCCATTTTTCACTTTCTGCGATATTGAACTTGTACCGTAAACGAGGTTCTTATAAACAGAGCCATCCCAAACTTTGGGGTGGCTGTGTCTTTTTGATTTTAATTTCCCTAAGCTATAGGACCATAAGTGGAAGTGCCCTAGGCTCTGTTGCTCTGTTTTTTAGATGTTTTAGGAAACAACATACACTTCTCCCGAGTGGCTCTTGGCAGTTTACATCCCGCCCATCAGCATAACAAGGTTCCCAGTTCTCCATGGCCTGTCCAGCCTTTCTGGATTTTACACTTTTTTCAGATGGCCCTTTTGACCGGGGGGAAGTGAGACTTCATTGTAGTGCAGATTTCCTTTGCAAGCTTGCTTGGTTGGCCAAAAAGGGCGTATGCGTTTTCTCCTGAATATATTCAGGAAAAAACGCATACGCGCTTTTTGGCCAAGTGCATCATTGTGGACGTTCTGCCTGTTTTCCTATGTTTTCAATGCAATTCCTGTCTACCTCCTGAAATCGGTTGCCTGCAATTCTGCCCCGCTTTCAAGTCCTCTTGGCAGCCTTACTTCAGTATATTTTTGGACGACAGCTGTCATTTATAACTCTGCAGGTTAGTGAATTACAGTGCCCCTGAGCTCCTTTCTTCAACTCGCTTTCTTGTGAGCTGGCCGCAACACCGCAGGATTGCTTCAGGCCCTAATCTGGTTCCGGCACGGCACGCTGAGCCTTTGGTTAATTCCTCTTCCTGGTGGGAAATGAGAGTTAAATTTGCCCGTCCAGACACCTGCAGCTAGTCTCTCATTGGTTCTCCCTATTCCTGTTCATCTTCCGCAGAAATTGCAAACTGGGCCAAACAGGAGGTTAAAGGCACTGACTCTCCAAGTCGGGAGAGTGTTAGTAAAGCATCTGGAATGTTGCACCCGAGTACCAGGGGACGAGAACTGAGACATATTTGAACAGGTCTCCCGATCACACGGTTGATCATACTCTGGGTTCCACATGCATGTTTTAGCTGAAGGAAGAATCCCTTAAACCTGGAGAGTTGAGACCCGTGGAATGGGTACCATGCAATATGACTTCAAAGGGTCTTCATTTGCTCACCGAACCTCTCCAGTCCTATCACTGCTGCGTTTATGTCCCTGTACACACGCTTGATTCTCTTTTGGAGACATAGCAATCCATAGGTTTTAAGATACTTACTCGTCAGGTACATTCTTAGGCATTTAATATGGGGTGTTGAGTCCATTTCGTTGAGCAAGGAGTACCTCTTGTCTATTCCATATTTGGCTTAAGGAACTTTATCTGTGCTCATTTCAATCTCTGGTTTTATGCAGCACCCCAACTCACCTTTCCCCTTAAGCAAGCATAAGTTGGTTTTCTACATTTGAGACCCTGTTCTGTTTTGTAATCCATTTCCTGTGTAGCCAAGTTTACATTCCGTGTATTAGTGATATCTTATGATGTTTCTTTTTCTGTGTGACTTATTTCAGTTAGAATCATCATACCTGAATCCACTCATTATGCTGCTATGCGCCTGATGACATAGATTTCATTGCTGAGTGATATTGCATTGTACGTAAGTACCACAACTTCTTTATCCAGTTTTCACTTTCTGCGATATTGAACTTGTACCGTAAACGAGGTTCTTGTAAACAGAGCCGTCCCAAACTTTGGGGTGGCTGTGTCTTTTTGATTTTAATTTCCCTAATCTATAGGACCATAAGTGGAAGTGCCCTAGGCTCTGTTGCTTTGTTTTTTAGATGTTTCAGGAAACACCATGCACTTCTCCCCAGTGGCTGTTGGCAATTTACATCCCGCCCATCAGCATAACAAGGCTCCCAGTTCTCCATGGCCTGTCCTGCCTTTCTGGATTTTACACTTTTTTCAGATGGCCCTTTTGACTGAGGGAAAGTGAGACTTCATTGTAGTGCAGATTGCCTTTGCAAGCTTGCTTGGTTCGCCAAAAAGGGCGTATGCGTTTTTTCCTGAATATATTCAGGAAAAAACGCATACGCCCTTTTTGGCCAAGTGCATCATTGTGGACGTTCTGCCTCTTTTCCTATGCTTTCAATGCAATTCCAGTCTACCTCCTGAAATCGGTTCCCTGCAATTCTGCCCTGCTTTCAAGTCCTCTTGGCAGCCTTACTTCAGTATATTTTTGGACGATAGCTGTCATTTATAACTCTGCAGGTTTGTGAATTACAGTGCCCCTGAGCTCCTTTCTTCAACTCGCTTTCTTGTGAGCTGGCCGCAACACCGCAGGATTGCTTTAGGCCCTAATCTGGTTCCGGCACGGCACGCTGAGCCTTTGGTTAATTCCTCTTCCTGGTGGGAAATGAGAGGTAAATTTGCCCGTCCAGACACCTCCAGCTAGTCTCTCATTGGTTCTCCCTATTCCTGTTCATCTTCCGCAGAAATTGCAAACTGGGCCAAACAGGAGGTTAAAGGCACTGACTCTCCAAGTCGGGAGAGTGTTAGTAAAGCATCTGAAATGTTGCACCCGAGTACCAGGGGACGAAAACTGAGACATATTTGAACACGTCTCCCGATCACACGGTTGATCATACTCTGGGTTCCACATGCATGTTTTAGCTGAAGGAAGAATCCCTTAAACCTGGAGAGTTGAGACCCGTGGAATTTGTACCATGCAATATGACTTCAAAGGGTCTTCATTTGCTCACTGAACCTCTCCAATCCTATCACTGTTGCGTTTATGGCCCTGTACACACGCTTGATTCTCTTTCGGAGACATAGCAATCCATAGGTTTTAAGATACTTACTAGTCAGGTACATTCTTAGGCGTTTAATATGGGGTGTTGAGTCCATTTCGTTGAGCAAGGTGTAGCTCTTGTCTATTCCATATTTGGCTTAAGGAAATTAATCTGTGCTCATTTCAGTCTCTGGTTTTATGCAGCACCCCAACTCACCTTTCCCCTTAAGCAAGCATAAGTTGGTTTTCTACATTTGAGACCCTGTTCTGTTTTGTAATCCAGTTCCTGTGTAGCCAAGTTTACATTCCGTGTATTAGTGATATCTTATGATGTTTCTTTTTCTGTGTGACTTATTTCAGTTAGAATCGTCATACCTGAATCCACTCATTATGCTGCTATGGGCCTGATGACAGAGATTTCATTGCTGAGTGATATTGCATTGTACGTAAGTACCACAAGTTCTTTATCCATTTTTCACTTTCTGCGATATTGAACTTGTACCGTAAACGAGGTTCTTGTAAACAGAGCCGTCCCAAACTTTGGGGTGGCTGTGTCTTTTTGATTTTAATTTCCCTAAGCTATAGGACCATAAGTGGAAGTGCCCTAGGCTCTGTTGCTTTGTTTTTTAGATGTTTCAGGAAACACCATACACTTCTCCCTAGTGGCTGTTGGCAATTTACATCCCGCCCATCAGCATAACAAGGCTCCCAGTTCTCCATGGCCTGTCCTGCCTTTCTGGATTTTACACTTTTTTCAGATGGCCCTTTTGACCGGGGTGAAGTGAGACTTCATTGTAGTGCAGATTGCCTTTGCAAGCTTGCTTGGTTGGCCAAAAAGGGCGTATGCGTTTTTTCCTGAATATATTCAGGAAAAAACGCATACGCCCTTTTTGCCCAAGTGCATCATTGTGGACGTTCTGCCTCTTTTCCTATGCTTTCAATGCAATTCCAGTCTACCTCCTGAAATCGGTTTCCTGCAATTCTGCCCTGCTTTCAAGTCCTCTTGGCAGCCTTACTTCAGTATATTTTTGGACGATAGCTGTCATTTACAACTCTGCAGGTTTGTGAATTACAGTGCCCCTGAGTTCCTTTCTTCAACTCGCTTTCTTGTGAGCTGGCCGCAACACCACAGAATTGCTTCAGGCCCTAATCTGGTGCCGGCACGGCACACTGAGCCTTTGGTTAATTCCTCTTCCTGGTGGGAAATGAGAGGTAAATTTGCCCGTCCAGACACCTCCAGCTAGTCTCTCATTGGTTCTCCCTATTCCTGTTCATCTTCCGCAGAAATTGCAAACTGGGCCAAACAGGAGGTTAAAGGCACTGACTCTCCAAGTTGGGAGAGTGTTAGTAAAGCATCTGGAATGTTGCACCCGAGTACCAGGGGACGAAAACTGAGACATATTTGAACACGTCTCCCGATCACACGGTTGATCATATTCTGTGTTCCGCATGCATGTTTTAGCTGAAGGAAGAATCCCTTAAACCTGGAGAGTTGAGACCCGTGGAATGGGTACCATGCAATATGACTTCAAAGGGTCTTCATTCACTCACCGAACCTCTCCAATCCTATCACTGCTGCGTTTATGCCCCTGTACACACTCTTGATTCTCTTTCGGAGACATAGCAATCCATAGGTTTTAAGATACTTACTAGTCAGGTACATTCTTAGGCGTTTAATGTGGGGTGTTGAGTCCATTTTGTTGGGCAAGGAGTAGCTCTTGTCTCTTCCATATTTGGCTTAAGGAACTTTATCTGTGCTCATTTCAATCTCTGGTTTTATGCAGCACCACAACTCACCTTTCCCCTTAAGCCAGCATAAGTTGGTTTTCTACATTTGAGACCCTGTTCTGTTTTGTAATCCAGTTCCTGTGTAGCCAAGTTTACATTCCGTGTATTAGTGATATCTTATGATGTTTCTTTTTCTGTGTGACTTATTTCAGTTAGAATCATCATACCTGAATCCACTCATTATGCTGCTACGAGCCTGATGACATAGATTTCATTGCTGAGTGATATTGCATTGTACGTAAGTACCACAACTTCTTTATCCATTTTTCACTTTCTGCGATATTGAACTTGTACCGTAAACGAGGTTCTTGTAAACAGAGCTGTCCCAAACTTTGGGGTGGCTGTGTCTTTTTGATTTTAATTTCCCTAAGCTATAGGACCATAAGTGGAAGTGCCCTAGGCTCTGTTGCTTTGTTTTTTAGATGTTTCAGGAAACACCATACACTTCTCCCGAGTGGCTGTTTGCAATTTACATCCCGCCCATCAGCATAACAAGGCTCCCAGTTCTCCATGGCCTGTCCTGCCTTTCTGGATTTTACACTTTTTTCAGATGGCCCTTTTGACTGAGGGGAAGTGAGACTTCATTGTAGTGCAGATTGCCTTTGCAAGCTTGCTTGGTTCGCCAAAAAGGGCATATGCGTTTTTTCCTGAATATATTCAGGAAAAAACGCATATGCCCTTTTTGGCCAAGTGCATCATTGTCGACGTTCTGCCTCTTTTCCTATGCTTTCAATGCAATTCCAGTCTACCTCCTGAAATCGGTTGCCTGCAATTCTGCCCCGCTTTCAAGTCCTCTTGGCAGCCTTACTTCAGTATATTTTTGGACGATACCTGTCATTTATAACTCTGCAGGTTAGTGAATTACAGTGCCCCTGAGCTCCTTTCTTCAACTCGCTTTCTTGTGAGCTGGCCGCAACACCGCAGGATTGCTTCAGGCCCTAATCTGGTTCCGGCACGGCACGCTGAGCCTTTGGTTAATTCCTCTTCCTGGTGGGAAATGAGAGTTAAATTTGCCCGTCCAGACACCTCCAGCTAGTCTCTCATTGGTTCTCCCTATTCCTGTTCATCTTCCGCAGAAATTGCAAACTGGGCCAAACAGGAGGTTAAAGACACTGACTCTCCAAGTCGGGAGAGTGTTAGTAAAGCGTCTGGAATGTTGCACCCGAGTACCAGGGGACGAGAACTGAGACATACTGGAACACGTCTCCCGATCACACGGTTGATCATACTCTGTGTTCCACATGCATGTTTTAGCTGAAGGATGAATCCCTTAAACCTGGAGAGTTGAGACCCGTGGACTGGGTACCATGCAATATGACTTCAAAGGGTCTTCATTTGCTCACCGAACCACTGCAGTCCTATCACTGCTGCTTTTATGCCCCTGTACACACGCTTGATTCTCTTTGAGAGACATAGAAATCTATAGGTTTTAAGATACTTACTAGTCAGGTACATTCTTAGGCGTTTAATATGGGGTGTTGAGTCCATTTCGTTGAGCAAGGAGTAGCTCTTGTCTATTCCATATTTGGCTTAAGGAACTTTATCTGTGCTCATTTCAATCCCTGGTTTTATGCAGCTCCCCAACAGACCTTTCCCCTTAAGCAAGCATATTGGTTTTCTAAATTTGAGAACCTGTTCTGTTTTGTAATCCAGTTCCTGTGTAGCCAAGTTTACATTCCGTGTATTAGTGATATCTTATGATGTTTCTTTTTCTGTGTGACTTATTTCAGTTAGAATCATCATACCTGAATCCACTCATTATGCTGCTATGGGCCTGATGACATAGATTTCATTGCTGAGTGATATTGCATTGTACGTAAGTACCACAACTTCTTTATCCATTTTTCACTTTCTGCGATATTGAACTTGTACCGTAAACGAGGTTCTTGTAAACAGAGCTGTCCCAAAGTTTGGGGTGGCTGTGTCTTTTTGATTTTAATTTCCCTAAGCTATAGGACCATAAGTGGAAGTGCCCTAGGCTCTGTTGCTCTGTTTTTTAGATGTTTCAGGAAACACCATACACTTCTCCCGAGTGGCTGTTGGCAATTTACATCCTGCCCATCAGCATAACAAGGCTCCCAGTTCTCCATGGCCTGTCCTGCCTTTCTGGATTTTACACTTTTTTCAGATGGCCCTTTTGACTGAGGGGAAGTGAGACTTCATTGTAGTGCAGATTGCCTTTGCAAGCTTGCTTGGTTCGCCAAAAAGGGCATATGCGTTTTTTCCTGAATATATTCAGGAAAAAACGCATATGCCCTTTTTGGCCAAGTGCATCATTGTGGACGTTCTGACTCTTTTCCTATGCTTTCAATGCAATTCCAGTCTACCTCCTGAAATCGGTTGCCTGCAATTCTGCCCCGCTTTCAAGTCCTCTTGGCAGCCTTACTTCAGTATATTTTTGGACGATAGCTGTCATTTATAACTCTGCAGGTTTGTGAATTACAGTGCCCCTGAGCTCCTTTCTTCAACTCGCTTTCTTGTGAGCTGGCCGCAACACCGCAGGATTGCTTCAGGCCCTAATCTGGTTCCGGCACGGCACGCTGAGCCTTTGGTTAATTCCTCTTCCTGGTGGGAAATGAGAGGTAAATTTGCCCGTCCAGACACCTCCAGCTAGTCTCTCATTGGTTCTCCCTATTCCTGTTCATCTTCCGCAGAAATTGCAAACTGGGCCAAACAGGAGGTTAAAGGCACTGACTCTCCAAGTCGGGAGAGTGTTAGTAAAGCATCTGGAATGTTGCACCCGAGTACCAGGGGACGAAAACTGAGACATATTTGAACACATCTCCCAATCACACGGTTGATCATACTCTGGGTTCCACATGCATGTTTTAGCTGAAGGAAGAATCCCTTAATCCTGGAGAGTTGAGACCCGTGGAATGGGTACCATGCAATATGACTTCAAAGGGTCTTCATTTGCTCACCGAACCTCTCCAATCCTATCACTGTTGCGTTTATGGCCCTGTACACACGCTTGATTCCCTTTCGGAGACATAGCAATCCATAGATTTTAAGATACTTACTAGTCAGGTACATTCTTAGACGTTTAATATGGGGTGTTGAGTCCATTTCGTTGAGCAAGGAGTAGCTCTTGTCTATTCCATATTTGGCTTAAGGAACTTTATCTGTGCTCATTTCAGTCTCTGGTTTTATGCAGCACCCCAACTCACCTTTCCCCTTAAGCAAGCATAAGTTGGTTTTCTACATTTGAGACCCTGTTCTGTTTTGTAATCCAGTTCCTGTGTAGCCAAGTTTACATTCCGTGTATTAGTGATATCTTATGATGTTTCTTTTTCTGTGTGACTTATTTCAGTTAAAATCATCATACCTGAATCCACTCATTATGCTGCTACTGGCCTGATGACATAGATTTAATTTCTGAGTGATACTGCATAGTACGTAAGTACCACAACTTCTTTATCCATTTTTCACTTTCTGCGATATTGAACTTGTACCGTAAACGAGGTTCTTGTAAACAGAGCCGTCCCAAACGTTGGGGTGGCTGTGTCTTTTTGATTTTAATTTCCCTAAGCTATAGGACCATAAGTGGAAGTGCCCTAGGCTCAGTTGCTTTGTTTTTTAGATGTTTCAGGAAACACCATACACTTCTCCCGAGTGGCTGTTGGCAATTTACATCCCGCCCATTAGCATAACAAGGCTCCCAGTTCTCCATGGCCTGTCCTGCCTTTCTGGATTTTACACTTTTTTCAGATGGCCCTTTTGACCTGGGGGAAGTGAGACTTCATTTTAGTGCAGATTTCCTTTGCAAGCTTGCTTGGTTGGCCAGAAAGGGCGTATGCGTTTTTTCCTGAATATATTCAGGAAAAAACGCATACGCCCTTTTTGGCCAAGTGCATCATTGTCGACGTTCTGCCTCTTTTCCTATGCTTTCAATGCAATTCCAGTCTACCTCCTGAAATCGGTTTCCTGCAATTCTGCCTTGCTTTCAATGCCTCTTCATAGCCTTACCTCAATATATTTTTTGAATATATTTGGCCTTTATAACTCTGCAGCTTTTTGAATTGCAGTGGCCCTTAGCTCCATTTTTCAGGTCTTATTTTTTTGATCTTGCCTCATAACCACAGGATTCCTTCAGGCCCTATTTTTCTTCTGGGGCACCTTGCTGTGCCTTTGGTTTATTCTTCTTACTGATGTGAAATTAGAGAGACATGTGCCCATTGAAACCGCTACAGCTAGTTTCTCACTGGTTCCCCCTATTCCCATTCATCCTCCGCACTAACTGCAGACTGTGCGATACCAGAACTTAAAGGCATTGACTCTCCATGTGGGGATGTTTTTAGTAAAGCAGCTGGAATGTCGATCCAGAGTCCCAGGAGAGGAAAAATGAGGTGCATTTTAGAAACCTTTCCTGATCCTATGGTATACCAGTCGCTGGGTTTCCCAAGAATGTTTTAGCTGTAGGAAGATTCCCTTCAACCTGGAGTGTTGGGACCCTTGGAATGAGTAGCATGAAGTATTGCATTAAACTTTTGGCAGTTGCTCACCAAAGCTCACCAATCTTCTCATCCCCAAGTGTCCAGCCTTATGTCTTATCCAGCTGTGGGTTTACATGTGGTCAATCCAGGTTGCATCACAGCCCCTGAGCGAATTTTGTAAGAATTTTTCTCTCTTTCATTGTTTCTGCGTTTTGTTTTTAAAATTTATTTCTATAATGGGGTTTAGCTCATTTTCACTGCTGTGTTTGTGCCGCTCTGCACACATTTGATTCCCTTATGGAGATATATCAATACATGGGTTTTAAGATTCTTATTACTCAGATATATTTCTCTGCAGTGTATAGGGTGTGTTGAGGCCAGTTCATTGAGCAAGGTGTAGATCTTGTCTAATATCTATTTGGTTTATTGAACGGTATCTGTGCTAATTTCAAACTCTGGTTTTATGCATCACCCCACCTCTCCTTTCCCCTTAAGCTGACATAAGTGTGTTTTCTAAATGTGAGACACTGTTCTGTTCTGTAATTCATTTCTTGTGCAGCCATATTTACCCTCCCTCTATAAGTGATATCTTATGATATGTTTCTTTTTCTGTTTGACTTATTTCAAGTAGTATTATCGGACCTAAATCCACTCTTTATCCTTCTACTAACCTTATTACATTGATTTCATGGTGAAGAGATATTCCATTGTACATAAGTACCACATCTTCTTTATCCATTGTTCTCTTTCCTGGGATATTTAAGGTGTACTGAAGTTGAGGTTCTTGTAAACAGAGTAGCCCTAAACTGTGGTGTGCTTGTGTCTTGTTGATTTTTAGACTTCCCTAGATATACTCCCATGATTGGAAGTGTCCTATGCTCTGTAGCTCTGTTTTTTAGATGATTTAGGAACCACCATACACTTCTCCAGAGTGGCTCTCGGCAGTTCACACACTGCCCATCAGCGTATAAAGGCTCCCTGTTCTCCATGGCCTGTCCTGCATTTCTGGTTTTTACAATTTTTTTAGGATGGCCCTTTTGACCGGTGGGAAATGAGACTTCTTTGTTGTGCACATTTGCATTGCTTGCTTGCTTCCTTGCCCATAAAGTGCGTATGCGTTTTTTCCTGGATATAATCAGGAAAAAACGCATACGCCCTTTTGGGCCAACTGCATCATTGTCGAAATTCTGCCGCTTTTCATGTGCTTTAAAGACGAGTCCAATCTATCTCTTGAAATCTGTTTCTTGCAATTCTGTCTTGCATTCAGATCCTCTTCTTTGCCTTACCTCAACATATTTTTGGACGTTAGTTTTCATTTATAACTCTGCAGGTTTGTGAATTGCAGTGACCCTGAGCTCCATTTTTTAAGTTGCTCTTTTGTGAGCTGGCCTCAAACCCGCAGGATTGCTTCAGGCCCTATTTTGGCTCCGGCGAGGCGGGCTGAGCCTTTTTTCAATTCTTATTCTTAATGGGAAATTAGAGTGATATGTGCCCGTCCAAACCCCTACAACTATTCTCTCATTGGTTCCCCCTCTTCCCGTTCATCCTCCTCACAATTTGCAAAATGTGTGAAACAGAAGTTGAAATGTGCTGATTCTCCAAGTGGGGAGATTCTAAGTAACGTGGCTGGAATGGTGAACAGGAGCACCAGGAGAGGATAAATGAGCTGCATTTTAGACACATCTCCCGATCACATGGTGTACAGTCCTCTGGGTTTTCCATGCATGTTTTAGCTGTAGGAAGATCCCTTGAACCTGCAGATTTGGGACCCATTGAATGGGTACCACGTAGTATTACTTTAAAAGGTGTGCATTTCCTCACCCAACCTCACATTTCTCTTAGTGCAAACAGTTTCCAGCCTTATGTCTCATCCTGCTGTGGGTCTAGATGTGTTCAATCCATGTTGCATCACCGTCCCTGAGAAAAAGTTGTAAGAGGTTTTCTCTGTCTCTCTGTCGTTTATTTTTTTCAATTTATTACTATATTGGTTACAGCTGATTTTCAAAGCTCTGTTTCTTGCTGCTGTACATCCACTTGATTCATGTACAGAGAGACATCAGTAAATTCTTTTTCAGATTCTTACCAGTCGTATATATTCTTTTCCGGTGACTTGAGTGTGCTGAGTGCAGTTCTTTCAGCTACCGTGTAGGTCTTGTTGATTATCAGTTTGGTATTTGGAATGGTATCTTTGCTAATTTCAACCTCCTGGATGATGCCTCACCCCTCCCCACCTTTCCCGTTTAGCAGCCTTATGCGCGTTTTCTACATATTTGACTATGTTTTTGTTTTGTAATTTATTTCATGTGTAGCCATTTTGGATTCCACCTTTAAGTGATATCTTATGATATGTGTCTTTTTCTTTTTGAATTATGTCACTTAGAATGATCATACGTAACTCCTCCAGAGTTGTTACAACTGGCCATATTTCATTGATTTCCAGGCTGAATAATATTCCACTCTACCTAAGTACCACATCTCTATCCATTTTTTCTCTCCAGAGACATTTAAGTTATATCCTAGTCGAGGATCTTTTAAACAGAGAGGGGGTAAACATTGGGGTGCCTGTGTCCTCTCGATTTTTGTTTTTCCCAAGATATACGCCCATGAGTGCAAGTGCCCTATGCTCTGTAGCTCATTTTTTAGATGCTTTAGTAAACACAATACACTTCTCCAGAATGGCCGTTGGCAATATACATTTCCACTATAAGTCTCACAGGGCTCCCTCTTCTCCTTGCCCTGTCCTGCATTTCTGTTGTTTACGCTTTATGAGGATGGCTCTTCTGACTGATGCGAAGTGATATCTTTTGTAGTATTGACTTCCAGTGCCCACCTCTTTGGTTGGCTAAAAAAGTGTATGCCCTTTTCTTGAATATATACAGAAAAAAACGCATACACCCTTTTTGGCCAACTGCAATGTTGGCAATGTTCAGCTCCTTTTCTTGTGCTTAATGGCGAGTCCTTTCTACCTCCTCAAATCCCTTTCCTGCCATTCTCCCTTGCTTACAAGTCCTTTTCTCTGACTTTCCTCAAGACATTTTTCAGTGATGGATATTTTCAACTCTGCAGTTTCGTGAATTTTACTGCCCCTGAGTTCCATTGTTCAACTTGTGTTTATGGGAACTGGTCACAAAGCAGTGGGATTTCCTCAAGCCCTATACTGTTTCCATGGGCAACCCTAGCCTTTGGTCAATTCGTCTTCCTGATTGGAAATTAGAGTGACATGTGTCTGTCTGAACACCTAGGACTTGTCTCTCATTGTTCCTCATCCTTCCGCTTCATCCTCTGGACAAATTCCAAACTGTACGCAACAGGATGTTGACAGTGCTGACCTCTCCAAGTGGGGAGACTGTTAGTAAAGACGCTGGAGGGGTGAACCCGAGCACCAGGAGATGAGGAGATGAGATGCCTTTTCCAAACTCTTCCCGATCAGATGGTATACCATCCTCTGGGTGTGACAGACATGTTTTAGCAGTAGGAAGAGTCCCATTCATGTAAGGAGAACACCAGGGCTTTTTCAAAATCAGTGTCTCCCCGAAACCCAAACTGGGGAATTTTTTAAGCTACGGCTACACATATGTTCATTAAGGGCCTTGGGAAGTAGGCAGAGTCCAAACTTTAGATGATTGAAGTCTTCAGGGTCAGAAGCACTCACCACCAGCTTCCCTTAGGTTACACTTTAACTGTCATTGATAGATGATGTCAATAAAAATATCTATTCTTTTTCAGATTATTTCCCCTTATAGGTTATTGCAAAATGTTGAGTGTAGTTCCCTGTGCTATCCAGTAGTTCCTTGTTGATGATCTATTTTATACATAGCAGTGTGTATGTGTTAATCCCAAACTGTTAATTTATCCCTCCTCCCACCTTTCCCCTTTGGTAATAATAAATTATAAGATTTTATACTTCTCAGAAATGGGGGAGCTGAAAGAGAGGTATCATTTTCAATGGAAAAGCATTTAAAACAAGATTGAAGCTTTAACCAAGATTATTAGATGTACATCCTTGGAAAGAAATCACTTCGTTTCTCTAATATTGACCTGACAAATAAGACAAACCTTTTCACTGAACTTGCTTATAATAAAGTGATGGAAATATCAAATGGAAGTGTTAGAAACATCTTATTTTACCCGAGCCTTATACACTGTTCTATGTTAACTACAGTTTGGCTCACACATCTGTTCATTGAGGTTACAATAGTCTCAATTTCTGTTACTGATCCTCCAGAGTGGACCCCAACAAGTGTTCCCCTGCCCAGTGTCATTGGGGCCAACAGATCGAGACTGAGTTTGGTTCACAAGCAAAGGAAGCTTTATATTTTGATCAGAGAATGGAGAGGTGAGAGCATGCACTACCCCGTGGGCTGTGGGCTGGGCTGCTGTGTAGAGATCCTGTCAGAGTCAGTGGGAGGGAGGGGGCGGAGCTCTCGAGGGCCGGGTTGGCTGCAGCTCAGGCTCTATATTGCGGAGTCTGCACTGGGCCCCAGGAGCTGAGGTGTCGACCCAGCCATTCTGCACTAGGAAATCTGGTCTGAAGTGCCGGGTGTGGAACCTCTGCATGCGGGACCCTAGGAGCACATGAAATTAGACAAAGCACAAAGGATAAAAAAGGTTAGACTTGACTTTATTGCCCAGATTCTATTTTTATCTCCCAGGGATT
Organism: Orcinus orca; assembly: GCF_937001465.1. Classification (NCBI taxonomy): domain Eukaryota; kingdom Metazoa; phylum Chordata; class Mammalia; order Artiodactyla; family Delphinidae; genus Orcinus; species Orcinus orca. Next base: position 250,713 of record NW_026043771.1, read on the forward strand.
TTTAATGGGCTTTGCTGGGGACAAACCCCTCCTCTGCCTTTTGTCCCGTTCCTCATTCTTGGAGTGCTGAGGGTGCAGACCCTTCTTCTGTAACTGCTGAGTGCTGAGTTGGGAGCCCTCATACCCGGGGGCGAGCATCAGAGCTTCTCCCCAGCAGCCTCCAGGTGACGTTGATTGTCGCCAGGCCCCCTGCCTCCCTGCTCGTCCACCTGAGCACCAGCATTGGAAGTGTTATAGATTCTAATGACCTTTAAGGTTCCAGGAAAGAGATGTGCAGAGACGCTGTGGGGGCCGGTTTCACCCCGCCCCACATTTGTTCGGCCACCTTAGGCTGACCGTTTCTGCCAGCCTAGATGCTCTGACCAGTAGTCTGCGCTTTCTTCAATTAGGCCCCTGAATTAACGTACAAACAGCACCAGGTGTCAGAGCCCTGCCCGCTCAACTCCCAGACAGTCCAGGGTCAGTGGTGATCAAGGACCATGATGGCCACTGAGTCAACAGCCTTTTGAAGTAAACAGGAGTCCAGCCGGTCTTATTGGCCACCATCATCACGGTGTCTGTAGGCTTTTCTATGGTGACAGTGTGGTATACGGTTCCCCCGCCAAGATTATTAGCTCCCCTCTGGGTGCAGTAAGTCCTGCAAGCAGTAGTCTACTCTTTTGGGACACACTCTTGTTGTTTTATGAGAGAAACTCCAGGTCAAGTGATGTTCACACGAGTCGTCATGGTGCCCTGTTGCCCCCGGTTATCTCTCTGGATGTTGGAGTTGGAGGGCCTCCTCACTCGAGGTTGGTGTGCCCACGGAGCGAACCCTGCAACTTCAGGGCATGGTTGGTGGTTAGGATCACCACATGGGGTCCTTTTCCCTTAGGAGGGAGGTGGCCTTTTGGGCTGCTGATTTCCAGGTTTTTAAATACCGCCAGTATCTTGGCCAGATGTGGCAGTGGGCCAAGCCCCTTGGTGACCGTAGTTTATCCTACCTGGATGGCATTCTTGCATTGTTCCATTTCAAGTGGTCCCAGTTTTTGCACTAATTCTCCAATGGCGATTCACCTTTCACCGGGAATGTAAAGGTCAAAGGGTTTAGCTAAATTAGGGAGTTCCAGGGCAAGGGTCTGAATTGACTGCTCTTTCCATTCTTGAAAGGCCACTTCTGGATTCTATTCAAAAGGATCATCATCTTTTCCTTTCAGTGTTTCATATAGAGGCCCAGCTAGTAGACTGTAGTTAGGGATCCAGAAGCAGCAAACCCTGGCCTCCCCAGGAACCCCTAAGCTGTCTTCTAGTTTTAGAAAGGGGTAAGGCTGCAAATGGTTTCTTCCCTTTCCTGGGATGGGCTTCTCCGACCTTCTGTGAGAATGAAGCCCAGGCAGGTCACCGCAGTCTGTGATATTTGAGCTTTTTCTTGGACAACTTCTATCCTTTATTGGCTTGGTAGTTCAGAGGCCTCCTTAGTAGGGCTGGCGATCAGAATGTCGTCTGCGTACTGAAGGAGGATTTTCTTTTCCAGAGGTAGAACTTTTAGGTCTTTAGCTAAGCTTTCCCCAAAGATGGTGTGGGAATTTTTGCACCCTTGGGGCAAGACGGCCTGGAAGTATTGTTTTAGTTGTATGTTGAGTCCTGCCACTCACAAGCCAAAATTTCTTGTGACTCTGGGACTAATGGAATACAAAAGAAGGCATCATTGAAGACTAATACAGAATACCATGTCCTGGTGGTTGGTAGAATGACCAGCAGGGTGTAGGAATTAGGAGCAGCTGGAGGTATATCCTCGGTGGCTTCACTGACTGTCCTGACATCCTTTACCAGGTCCCCAGCAGCCCATGGGGCTCTCGTGGTCAGACCAATCCCAGAATATGGAGCTCACCTGGGCAGGTACCCCAACCCCACCCCAGCCCACGGGGCTCTTGTGGTCAGGCCCCTCCCAGGATACAGAGCTACCCTTGCAGGTACCGTGGCAGGGCTGGGCACACAGGAACTGTGTACATAGCCCTCATTGCAGAGCACCCCCAGCTCACCTGTCGCTCAGAGCTGACACAGAGCACCTCAGAGCAGGACTTGAACTAACAAACAGCAGCTGCGACAGGTCTGTGACCCTGGGCATCACTCTGTGCGGCCTCCCTCCACCTGGTCTTCCAGAGACTTCCACTGCACCTGGGGCACCAGGCCTCTGTCTCCAACCACCACCCACCCCTCCTCTCCCTGACTCCTGGGTTCCTCTCATTAGGAGAGGGTTTTCTTGAAGTTGTCTCCCACTCATGGGCCAGATAAAATGATTAGAAAACAAGCCAAAGCTGCAGCCCCTTGTCTATCCTGACTCTCAGGAGCCCACACCTGTTCCTTGGACCTGGCCAGTTCAGCAAGTTCCATTTTCTGCAACTGTGAGCCCCTGAGGGGTGATGATTGGCTGACCTGGGCAGCCTTACCGTGCCGGCCAGCCCTCCCGAGGTGTGCCTGGGTTGAGATCAATATAAATACCACTCCAGGCAGCAAGAGCCCCTGCAGCCGTGCCTGACGCCATTTTCTCTGCCCTGTCAGCAGTCTCGGGGCTGGGCTGGTGGGAGGGAGTGAGAGGCCACGGCTTTGTGGGTGGCCCAGTGTGAGTGGGGCTCTGCTGGACTTTCTGCAGCAGTTGCCAGGCTGCCACCTGCTAAAGAAGAGGATGTGTCACCCATACCTGCTGCTGGAATTTCTCCCTGGGCAGAGGTGAGGAAGGAAAAAAGCAGTGGGGGCAGGGACAGGACGGGTATCTCAGGCAGGGAAATGGAAATCTTCCAGAAGAGCACCCAGGGCCAGGACCATCCTGGCTGGCCTGCAGGCACCAAGTCGGCCGGCATGCTGTCACTCGTGTGGCTCTATGGCCCTTCCTCTAGGCTTTCAAGTCCTTGTATATATTCAGGTGTTTTACCTGGGACGGGTGGGAATAGTTCAGCAGCAACTGGCCTGGGGCTCAGCTCACGTTTACTCACAGATGCCTCGGCACGGTGCCCCAGCTTTGCAATGAGGACGCTTGTTGCGTGGGGGCTTCTGGCTGAATGGGAGACGATTCCCCACCACTGGCCAACTTCAGAATTATTTACAACTGGAGCAAGTGTCCTGATACGGTTTTCCTCTGTGGAACTGGTGGGTTCTGTGTTTTTTTTCTCTTTTTCGTTTTTGGTTCAAGGTAGATTTTATTCCTCTTTTTTGTATTTACAGATATAAGCATGGAAATAATTTATTCATATAAATACATGTATGTGAAGGGAATAATTGTTTTTACTGTTTTATTTTTTAAATTTTATTTCTTTCTAATTTTGAATTTTATTTTATATTTTTATACAGCAGGTTCTTATTGGTTATCTATTTTATACATATAAATGTATACATGCCAATCCCAGTCTCTCAACTCCTCCCACCACCACCCCCCCAACAGCTTTCCCCCTTGTTGTCCATACGTTTGTTGTCTACATCTGTTGCTCTATTTATGCCTTGCAAAATGGTTAATCTGTACAGTTTTTCTAGGTTCCACATATATGCATGAATATACAAGATTTGTTTTTCTCTTTCTGACTTACTTCACTCTGTATGACAGTCTCTAGATCCATCGACGTCTCTACAAATGACCCAATTTCATTTCTTTTCATGGCTTAGTAATATTCCATTTTATATATGTACCACAGCTTTATGCATTCGTCTGTCTGTGGGCATTTAGGTTGCTTCCATTACCTCGATATTGTAAAGAGTGAGGCAATGAACATTGCGGTGAATGTCTCTTTTTGATTTATGGTTTTGTCTGGGTATATGTCCAGTACTGGGATTGCTGTATCATATGGTAATTCTATTGTTAGTTTCTTAAGAAACTCCATATTGTTCTCCATAGTGACTGTATCAATTTATATTCCCAACAATAGTGGAAGAGGGTTCCTTTTCTCCACACCCTTTCCAGCATTTTTTGTTTGTAGATTTTCTGATGATGCACATTCTATCAGGTGTGAGGTGATACCTCATTGTGGAGTCCATTTTGTTGAGCAAGGGGTAGGTCTTGTCTATTACATATTTGGCTGATGGAACGGTATCTGTGCCAAATTCAAACTCTGGTTTTATGCAGCACCCCAACTCACCTTCCCCCTTAAGCAAGCATAAGTTGGTTTTCTAAACTTGAGACCCTGTTCTGTTTTGTAACTCAGTTCATGTGTAGCCAAGTTCACATTCCGTGTATTAGTGATACCTTATGATGTTTCTTTTTCTGTGTGACTTTTTTCACTTAGAATCACTGTGCCTCAATCCACTCATTATGCTGGTACGGGCCTGGTGACATAGTTTTCATTGCTGAGAGGTATTCTGTTGTACGTAAGTACCGCAACTTCTTTATCCATTATTTGCTATCTGGCATATTTAACTTGTGCTACAGAAGAGGTTCATGTAAACAGAGCCGTCCCAAATTTTGGGGTGGCTGTGTCTTTTTGATTTTAATTTCCCTAAGCTATAGGACCATAAGTGGAAGTGCCCTAGGCTCTGTTCCTTTGTTTTTTAGATGTTTCAGGAAACACCATACACTTCTCCCGAGTGGCTGTTGGCAATTTACATCCCTCGCATTAGCATAACAAGGCTCCCAGTTCTCCATGGCCTGTCCTGCCTTTCTGGATTTTACACTTTTTTCAGATGGCCCTTTTGACCGGGGGGAAGTGAGACTTCATTGTAGTGCAGATTTCCTTTGCAAGCTTGCTTGGTTGGCCAAAAAGGGCGTATGCGTTTTTTCCTGAATATATTCAGGAAAAAACGCATACGCCCTTTTTGGCCAAGTGCATCATTGTGGACGTTCTGCCTCTTTTCCTATGCTTTAAATGCAATTCCAGGCTACCTCCTGAAATCGGTTTCCTGCAATTCTGCCCTGCTTTCAAGTCCTCTTGGCAGCCTTACTTCAGTATATTTTTGGACGATAGCTGTCATTTCTAACTCTGCAGGATTGTGAATTACAGTGCCCCTGAGCTCCTTTCTTCAACTCACTTTCTTGTGAGCTGGCCGCAACACCGCAGGATTGCTTCAGGCCCTAATCTGGTTCCGGCACGGCACGCTGAGCCTTTGGTTAATTCCTCTTCCTGGTGGGAAATGAGAGTTAAATTTGCCTGTCCAGACACCTCCAGCTAGTCTCTCATTGGCTCTCCCTATTCCTGTTCATCTTCCGCAGAAATTGCAAACTGGGCCAAACAGGAGGTTAAAGGCACTGACTCTCCAAGTCGGGAGAGTGTTAGTAAAGCGTCTGGAATGTTGCACCCGAGTACCAGGGGACGAGAACTGAGACATATTGGAACACGTCTCCCGATCACACGGTTGATCATACTCTGTGTTCCACATGCATGTTTTAGCTGAAGGATGAATCCCTTAAACCTGGAGAGTTGAGACCCGTGGAATGGGTACCATGCAATATGACTTCAAAGGGTCTTCATTTGCTCACAGAACCTCTGCAGTCCTATCACTGCTGCTTTTATGCCCCTGTACACACGCTTGATTCTCTTTCAGAGCCATAGTAATCCATAGGTTTTAAGATACTTACTAGTCAGGTACATTCTTAGGCGTTTAATATGGGGTGTTGAGTCCATTTCGTTGAGCAAGGAGTAGCTCTTGTCTATTCCATATTTGGCTTAAGGAAATTTATCTGTGCTCATTTCAGTCTCTGGTTTTATGCAGCACCCCAACTCACCTTTCCCCTTAAGCAAGCATAAGTTGGTTTTCTAAATTTGAGACCCTGTTCTGTTTTGTAATTCAGTTCCTGTGTAGCCAAGATTACATTCCGTGTATTAGTGATATCTTATGATGTTTCTTTTTCTGTGTGACTTATTTCAGTTAAAATCATCATACCTGAATCCACTCATTATGCTGCTATGGGCCTGATGACATAGATTTCATTGCTGAGTGATATTGCATTGTACGTAAGTACCACAACTTCTTTATCCATTTTTCACTTTCTGCGATATTGAACTTGTACCGTAAACGAGGTTCTTGTAAACAGAGCCGTCCCAAACGTTGGGGTGGCTGTGTCTTTTTGATTTTAATTTCCCTAAGCTATAGGACCATAAGTGGAAGTGCCCTAGGCTCTGTTGCTTTGTTTCTTAGATGTTTCAGGAAACACCATACACTTCTCCCCAGTGGCTGTTGGCAATTTACATCCCGCCCATCAGCATAACAAGGCTCCCAGTTCTCCATGGCCTGTCCTGCCTTTCTGGATTTTACACTTTTTTCAGATGGCCCTTTTGACCTGGGGGAAGTGAGACTTCATTGTAGTGCAGATTTCCTTTGCAAGCTTGCTTGGTTGGCCAAAAAGGGCGTATGCGTTTTTTCCTGAATATATTCAGGAAAAAACGCATACGCCCTTTTTGGCCAAGTGCATCATTGTCGACGTTCTGCCTCTTTTCCTATGCTTTAAATGCAATTCCAGTCTACCTCCTGAAATCAGTTTCCTGCAATTCTGCCTTGCTTTCAATGCCTCTTCATAGCCTTACCTCAATATATTTTTGAATATATTTGGCCTTTATAACTCTGCAGCTTTTTGAATTGCAGTGGCCCTTAGCTCCATTTTTCAGGTCTTATTTTTTTGATCTTGCCTCATAACCACAGGATTCCTTCAGGCCCTATTTTTCTTCTGGGGCACCTTGCTGTGCCTTTGGTTTATTCTTCTTACTGATGTGAAATTAGAGAGACATGTGCCCATTGAAACCGCTACAGCTAGTTTCTCACTGGTTCCCCCTATTCCCATTCATCCTCCGCACTAACTGCAGACTGTGCGATACCAGAACTTAAAGGCATTGACTCTCCATGTGGGGATGTTTTTAGTAAAGCAGCTGGAATGTCGATCCAGAGTCCCAGGAGAGGAAAAATGAGGTGCATTTTAGAAACCTTTCCTGATCATATGGTATACCAGTCGCTGGGTTTCCCAAGCATGGTTTAGCTGTAGGAAGATTCCCTTCAACCTGGAGTGTTGGGACCCTTGGAATGAGTAGCATGAAGTATTGCATTAAACTTTTGGCAGTTGCTCACCAAAGCTCACCAATCCTCTCATCCCCAAGTGTCCAGCCTTATGTCTTATCCAGCTGTGGGTTTACATGTGGTCAATCCAGGTTGCATCACAGCCCCTGAGCGAATTTTGTAAGAATTTTTCTCTCTTTCATTGTTTCTGCGTTTTGTTTTTAAAATTTATTTCTATAATGGGGTTTAGCTCATTTTCACTGCTGTGTTTGTGCCGCTCTGCACACATTTGATTCCCTTATGGAGATATATCAATACATGGGTTTTAAGATTCTTATTACTCAGATATATTTCTCTGCAGTGTATAGGGTGTGTTGAGGCCAGTTCATTGAGCAAGGTGTAGATCTTGTCTAATATCTATTTGGTTTATTGAACGGTATCTGTGCTAATTTCAAACTCTGGTTTTATGCATCACCCCACCTCTCCTTTCCCCTTAAGCTGACATAAGTGTGTTTTCTAAATGTGAGACACTGTTCTGTTCTGTAATTCATTTCTTGTGCAGCCATATTTACCCTCCCTCTATAAGTGATATCTTATGATATGTTTCTTTTTCTGTTTGACTTATTTCAAGTAGTATTATCGGACCTAAATCCACTCTTTATCCTTCTACTAACCTTATTACATTGATTTCATGGTGAAGAGATATTCCATTGTACATAAGTACCACATCTTCTTTATCCATTGTTCTCTTTCCTGGGATATTTAAGGTGTACTGAAGTTGAGGTTCTTGTAAACAGAGTAGCCCTAAACTGTGGTGTGCTTGTGTCTTGTTGATTTTTAGACTTCCCTAGATATACTCCCATGATTGGAAGTGTCCTATGCTCTGTAGCTCTGTTTTTTAGATGATTTAGGAACCACCATACACTTCTCCAGAGTGGCTCTCGGCAGTTCACACACTGCCCATCAGCGTATAAAGGCTCCCTGTTCTCCATGGCCTGTCCTGCATTTCTGGTTTTTACAATTTTTTTAGGATGGCCCTTTTGACCGGTGGGAAATGAGACTTCTTTGTTGTGCACATTTGCATTGCTTGCTTGCTTCCTTGCCCATAAAGTGCGTATGCGTTTTTTCCTGGATATAATCAGGAAAAAACGCATACGCCCTTTTGGGCCAACTGCATCATTGTCGAAATTCTGCCGCTTTTCATGTGCTTTAAAGACGAGTCCAATCTATCTCTTGAAATCTGTTTCTTGCAATTCTGTCTTGCATTCAGATCCTCTTCTTTGCCTTACCTCAACATATTTTTGGACGTTAGTTTTCATTTATAACTCTGCAGGTTTGTGAATTGCAGTGACCCTGAGCTCCATTTTTTAAGTTGCTCTTTTGTGAGCTGGCCTCAAACCCGCAGGATTGCTTCAGGCCCTATTTTGGCTCCGGCGAGGCGGGCTGAGCCTTTTTTCAATTCTTATTCTTAATGGGAAATTAGAGTGATATGTGCCCGTCCAAACCCCTACAACTATTCTCTCATTGGTTCCCCCTCTTCCCGTTCATCCTCCTCACAATTTGCAAAATGTGTGAAACAGAAGTTGAAATGTGCTGATTCTCCAAGTGGGGAGATTCTAAGTAACGTGGCTGGAATGGTGAACAGGAGCACCAGGAGAGGATAAATGAGCTGCATTTTAGACACATCTCCCGATCACATGGTGTACAGTCCTCTGGGTTTTCCATGCATGTTTTAGCTGTAGGAAGATCCCTTGAACCTGCAGATTTGGGACCCATTGAATGGGTACCACGTAGTATTACTTTAAAAGGTGTGCATTTCCTCACCCAACCTCACATTTCTCTTAGTGCAAACAGTTTCCAGCCTTATGTCTCATCCTGCTGTGGGTCTAGATGTGTTCAATCCATGTTGCATCACCGTCCCTGAGGAAAAGTTGTAAGAGGTTTTCTCTGTCTCTCTGTCGTTTATTTTTTCAATTTATTACTATATTGGTTACAGCTGATTTTCAAAGCTCTGTTTCTTGCTGCTGTACATCCACTTGATTCACGTACAGAGAGACATCAGTAAATTCTTTTTCAGATTTTTACCAGTCGTATATATTCTTTTCCGGTGACTTGAGTGTGCTGAGTGCAGTTCTTTCAGCTACCGTGTAGGTCTTGTTGATTATCAGTTTGGTATTTGGAATGGTATCTTTGCTAATTTCAACCTCCTGGATGATGCCTCACCGCTCCCCACCTTTCCCGTTTAGCAGCCTTATGCGTGTTTTCTACATATTTGACTATGTTTTTGTTTTGTAATTTATTTCATGTGTAGCCATTTTGGATTCCACCTTTAAGTGATATCTTATGATATGTGTCTTTTTCTTTTTGAATTATGTCACTTAGAATGATCATACGTAACTCCTCCGGAGTTGTTACAACTGGCCATATTTCATTGATTTCCAGGCTGAATAATATTCCACTCTACCTAAGTACCACATCTCTATCCATTTTTTCTCTCCAGAGACATTTAAGTTATATCCTAGTCGAGGATCTTTTAAACAGAGAGGGGGTAAACATTGGGGTGCCTGTGTCCTCTCGATTTTTGTTTTTCCCAAGATATACGCCCATGAGTGCAAGTGCCCTATGCTCTGTAGCTCATTTTTTAGATGCTTTAGTAAACACAATACACTTCTCCAGAATGGCCGTTGGCAATATACATTTCCACTATAAGTCTCACAGGGCTCCCTCTTCTCCTTGCCCTGTCCTGCATTTCTGTTGTTTACGCTTTATGAGGATGGCTCTTCTGACTGATGCGAAGTGATATCTTTTGTAGTATTGACTTCCAGTGCCCACCTCTTTGGTTGGCTAAAAAAGTGTATGCCCTTTTCTTGAATATATACAGAAAAAAACGCATACACCCTTTTTGGCCAACTGCAATGTTGGCAATGTTCAGCTCCTTTTCTTGTGCTTAATGGCGAGTCCTTTCTACCTCCTCAAATCCCTTTCCTGCCATTCTCCCTTGCTTACAAGTCCTTTTCTCTGACTTTCCTCAAGACATTTTTCAGTGATGGATATTTTCAACTCTGCAGTTTCGTGAATTTTACTGCCCCTGAGTTCCATTGTTCAACTTGTGTTTATGGGAACTGGTCACAAAGCAGTGGGATTTCCTCAAGCCCTATACTGTTTCCATGGGCAACCCTAGCCTTTGGTCAATTCGTCTTCCTGATTGGAAATTAGAGTGACATGTGTCTGTCTGAACACCTAGGACTTGTCTCTCATTGTTCCTCATCCTTCCGCTTCATCCTCTGGACAAATTCCAAACTGTACGCAACAGGATGTTGACAGTGCTGACCTCTCCAAGTGGGGAGACTGTTAGTAAAGACGCTGGAGGGGTGAACCCGAGCACCAGGAGATGAGGAGATGAGATGCCTTTTCCAAACTCTTCCCGATCAGATGGTATACCATCCTCTGGGTGTGACAGACATGTTTTAGCAGTAGGAAGAGTCCCATTCATGTAAGGAGAACACCAGGGCTTTTTCAAAATCAGTGTCTCCCCGAAACCCAAACTGGGGAATTTTTTAAGCTACGGCTACACATATGTTCATTAAGGGCCTTGGGAAGTAGGCAGAGTCCAAACTTTAGATGATTGGAGTCTTCAGGGTCAGAAGCACTCACCACCAGCTTCCCTTAGGTTACACTTTAACTGTCATTGATAGATGATGTCAATAAAAATATCTATTCTTTTTCAGATTATTTCCCCTTATAGGTTATTGCAAAATGTTGAGTGTAGTTCCCTGTGCTATCTAGTAGTTCCTTGTTGATGATCTATTTTATACATAGCAGTGTGTATGTGTTAATCCCAAACTGTTAATTTATCCCTCCTCCCACCTTTCCCCTTTGGTAATAATAAATTATAAGATTTTATACTTCTCAGAAATGGGGGAGCTGAAAGAGAGGTATCATTTTCAATGGAAAAGCATTTAAAACAAGATTGAAGCTTTAACCAAGATTATTAGATGTACATCCTTGGAAAGAAATCACTTCGTTTCTCTAATATTGACCTGACAAATAAGACAAACCTTTTCACTGAACTTGCTTATAATAAAGTGATGGAAATATCAAATGGAAGTGTTAGAAACATCTTATTTTACCCGAGCCTTATACACTGTTCTATGTTAACTACAGTTTGGCTCACACATCTGTTCATTGAGGTTACAATAGTCTCAATTTCTGTTACTGATCCTCCAGAGTGGACCCCAACAAGTGTTCCCCTGCCCAGTGTCATTGGGGCCAACAGATCGAGACTGAGTTTGGTTCACAAGCAAAGGAAGCTTTATATTTTGATCAGAGAATGGAGAGGTGAGAGCATGCACTACCCCGTGGGCTGTGGGCTGGGCTGCTGTGTAGAGATCCTGTCAGAGTCAGTGGGAGGGAGGGGGCGGAGCTCTCGAGGGCCGGGTTGGCTGCAGCTCAGGCTCTATATTGCGGAGTCTGCACTGGGCCCCAGGAGCTGAGGTGTCGACCCAGCCATTCTGCACTAGGAAATCTGGTCTGAAGTGCCGGGTGTGGAACCTCTGCATGCGGGACCCTAGGAGCACATGAAATTAGACAAAGCACAAAGGATAAAAAAGGTTAGACTTGACTTTATTGCCCAGATTCTATTTTTATCTCCCAGGGATTTTTAATGGGCTTTGCTGGGGACAAACCCCTCCTCTGCCTTTTGTCCCGTTCCTCATTCTTGGAGTGCTGAGGGTGCAGACCCTTCTTCTGTAACTGCTGAGTGCTGAGTTGGGAGCCCTCATACCCGGGGGCGAGGGTCAGAGCTTCTCCCCAGCAGCCTCCAGGTGACGTTGATTGTCCCCAGGCCCCCTGCCTCCCTGCTCGTCCACCTGAGCACCAGCATTGGAAGTGTTATAGATTCTAATGACCTTTAAGGTTCCAGGAAAGAGATGTGCAGAGACGCTGTGGGGGCTGGTTTCACCCCGCCCCACATTTGTTCGGCCACCTTAGGCTGACCGTTTCTGCCAGCCTAGATGCTCTGACCAGTAGTCTGCGCTTTCTTCAATTAGGCCCCTGAATTAACGTACAAACAGCACCAGGTGTCAGAGCCCTGCCCGCTCAACTCCCAGACAGTCCAGGGTCAGTGGTGATCAAGGACCATGATGGCCACTGAGTCAACAGCCATTTGAAGTAAACAGGAGTCCAGCCGGTCTTATTGGCCACCATCATCACGGTGTCTGTAGGCTTTTCTATGGTGACAGTGTGGTATACGGTTCCCCCGCCAAGATTATTAGCTCCCCTCTGGGTGCAGTAAGTCCTGCAAGCAGTAGTCTACTCTTTTGGGACACACTCTTGTTGTTTTATGAGAGAAACTCCAGGTCAAGTGATGTTCACACGAGTCGTCATGGTGCCCTGTTGCCCCCGGTTATCTCTCTGGATGTTGGAGTTGGAGGGCCTCCTCACTCGAGGTTGGTGTGCCCACGGAGCGAACCCTGCAACTTCAGGGCATGGTTGGTGGTTAGGATCACCACATGGGGTCCTTTTCCCTTAGGAGGGAGGTGGCCTTTTGGGCTGCTGATTTCCAGGTTTTTAGATACTGCCAGTATCTTGGCCAGATGTGGCAGTGGGCCAAACCCCTTGGTGACCGTAGTTTATCCTACCTGGATGGCATTCTTGCATTGTTCCATTTCAAGTGGTCCCAGTTTTTGCACTAATTCTCCAATGGCGATTCACCTTTCACCGGGAATGTAAAGGTCAAAGGGTTTAGCTAAATTAGGGAGTTCCAGGGCAAGGGTCTGAATTGACTGCTCTTTCCATTCTTGAAAGGCCACTTCTGGATTCTATTCAAAAGGATCATCATCTTTTCCTTTCAGTGTTTCATATAGAGGCCCAGCTAGTAGACTGTAGTTAGGGATCCAGAAGCAGCAAACCCTGGCCTCCCCAGGAACCCCTAAGCTGTCTTCTAGTTTTAGAAAGGGGTAAGGCTGCAAATGGTTTCTTCCCTTTCCTGGGATGGGCTTCTCCGACCTTCTGTGAGAATGAAGCCCAGGCAGGTCACCGCAGTCTGTGATATTTGAGCTTTTTCTTGGACAACTTCTATCCTTTATTGGCTTGGTAGTTCAGAGGCCTCCTTAGTAGGGCTGGCGATCAGAATGTCGTCTGCGTACTGAAGGAGGATTTTCTTTTCCAGAGGTAGAACTTTTAGGTCTTTAGCTAAGCTTTCCCCAAAGATGGTGTGGGAATTTTTGCACCCTTGGGGCAAGACGGCCTGGAAGTATTGTTTTAGTTGTACGTTGAGTCCTGCCACTCACAAGCCAAAATTTCTTGTGACTCTGGGACTAATGGAATACAAAAGAAGGCATCATTGAAGACTAATACAGAATACCATGTCCTGGTGGTTGGTAGAATGACCAGCAGGGTGTAGGAATTAGGAGCAGCTGGAGGTATATCCTCGGTGGCTTCACTGACTGTCCTGACATCCTTTACCAGGTCCCCAGCAGCCCATGGGGCTCTCGTGGTCAGACCAATCCCAGAATATGGAGCTCACCTGGGCAGGTACCCCACCCCCACCCCAGCCCATGGGGCTCTTGTGGTCAGGCCCCTCCCAGGATACAGAGCTACCCTTGCAGGTACCGTGGCAGGGCTGGGCACACAGGAACTGTGTACATAGCCCTCATTGCAGAGCACCCCCAGCTCACCTGTCGCTCAGAGCTGACACAGAGCACCTCAGAGCAGGACTTGAACTAACAAACAGCAGCTGCGACAGGTCTGTGACCCTGGGCATCACTCTGTGCGGCCTCCCTCCACCTGGTCTTCCAGAGACTTCCACTGCACCCGGGGCACCAGGCCTCTGTCTCCAACCACCACCTACCCCTCCTCTCCCTGACTCCTGGGTTCCTCTCATTAGGAGAGGGTTTTCTTGAAGTTGTCTCCCACTCATGGGCCAGATAAAATGATTAGAAAACAAGCCAAAGCTGCAGCCCCTTGTCTATCCTGACTCTCAGGAGCCCACACCTGTTCCTTGGACCTGGCCGGTTCAGCAAGTTCCATTTTCTGCAACTGTGAGCCCCTGAGGGGTGATGATTGGCTGACCTGGGCAGCCTTACCGTGCCGGCCAGCCCTCCCGAGGTGTGCCTGGGTTGAGATCAATATAAATACCACTCCAGGCAGCAAGAGCCCCTGCAGCCGTGCCTGACGCCATTTTCTCTGCCCTGTCAGCAGTCTCGGGGCTGGGCTGGTGGGAGGGAGTGAGAGGCCACGGCTTTGTGGGTGGCCCAGTGTGAGTGGGGCTCTGCTGGACTTTCTGCAGCAGTTGCCAGGCTGCCACCTGCTAAAGAAGAGGATGTGTCACCCATACCTGCTGCTGGAATTTCTCCCTGGGCAGAGGTGAGGAAGGAAAAAAGCAGTGGGGGCAGGGACAGGACGGGTATCTCAGGCAGGGAAATGGAAATCTTCCAGAAGAGCACCCAGGGCCAGGACCATCCTGGCTGGCCTGCAGGCACCAAGTCGGCCGGCATGCTGTCACTCGTGTGGCTCTATGGCCCTTCCTCTAGGCTTTCAAGTCCTTGTATATATTCAGGTGTTTTACCTGGGACGGGTGGGAATAGTTCAGCAGCAACTGGCCTGGGGCTCAGCTCACGTTTACTCACAGATGCCTCGGCACGGTGCCCCAGCTTTGCAATGAGGACGCTTGTTGCGTGGGGGCTTCTGGCTGAATGGGAGACGATTCCCCACCACTGGCCAACTTCAGAATTGTTTACAACTGGAGCAAGTGCCCTGATACGGTTTTCCTCTGTGGAACTGGTGGGTTCTGTGTTTATTTTCTCTTTTTCGTTTTTGGTTCAAGGTAGATTTTATTCCTCTTTTTTGTATTTACAGATATAAGCATGGAAATAATTTATTCATATAAATACATGTATGTGAAGGGAATAATTGTTTTTACTGTTTTATTTTTTAAATTTTATTTCTTTCTAATTTTGAATTTTATTTTATATTTTTATACAGCAGGTTCTTATTGGTTATCTATTTTATACATATAAATGTATACATGCCAATCCCAGTCTCTCAACTCCTCCCACCACCACCCCCCCAACAGCTTTCCCCCTTGTTGTCCATACGTTTGTTGTCTACATCTGTTGCTCTATTTATGCCTTGCAAAATGGTTAATCTGTACAGTTTTTCTAGGTTCCACATATATGCATGAATATACAAGATTTGTTTTTCTCTTTCTGACTTACTTCACTCTGTATGACAGTCTCTAGATCCATCGACGTCTCTACAAATGACCCAATTTCATTCCTTTTCATGGCTTAGTAATATTCCATTTTATATATGTACCACAGCTTTATGCATTCGTCTGTCTGTGGGCATTTAGGTTGCTTCCATTACCTCGATATTGTAAAGAGTGAGGCAATGAACATTGCGGTGAATGTCTCTTTTTGATTTATGGTTTTGTCTGGGTATATGTCCAGTACTGGGATTGCTGTATCATATGGTAATTCTATTGTTAGTTTCTTAAGAAACTCCATATTGTTCTCCATAGTGACTGTATCAATTTATATTCCCAACAATAGTGGAAGAGTGTTCCTTTTCTCCACACCCTTTCCAGCATTTTTTGTTTGTAGATTTTCTGATGATGCACATTCTATCAGGAGTGAGGTGATACCTCATTGTGGAGTCCATTTTGTTGAGCAAGGGGTAGGTCTTGTCTATTACATATTTGGCTGATGGAACGGTATCTGTGCCAAATTCAAACTCTGGTTTTATGCAGCACCCCAACTCACCTTTCCCCTTAAGCAAGCATAAGTTGGTTTTCTAAACTTGAGACCCTGTTCTGTTTTGTAACTCAGTTCATGTGTAACCAAGTTCACATTCCGTGTATTAGTGATACCTTATGATGTTTCTTTTTCTGTGTGACTTTTTTCACTTAGAATCACTGTGCCTCAATCCACTCATTATGCTGGTACGGGCCTGGTGACATAGTTTTCATTGCTGAGAGGTATTCTGTTGTACGTAAGTACCGCAACTTCTTTATCCATTATTTGCTATCTGGCATATTTAACTTGTGCTACAGAAGAGGTTCCTGTAAACAGAGCCGTCCCAAATTTTGGGGTGGCTGTGTCTTTTTGATTTTAATTTCCCTAAGCTATAGGACCATAAGTGGAAGTGCCCTAGGCTCTGTTCCTTTGTTTTTTAGATGTTTCAGGAAACACCATACACTTCTCCCGAGTGGCTGTTGGCAATTTACATCCCTCGCATTAGCATAACAAGGCTCCCAGTTCTCCATGGCCTGTCCTGCCTTTCTGGATTTTACACTTTTTTCAGATGGCCCTTTTGACCGGGGGGAAGTGAGACTTCATTGTAGTGCAGATTTCCTTTGCAAGCTTGCTTGGTTGGCCAAAAAGGGCGTATGCGTTTTTTCCTGAATATATTCAGGAAAAAACGCATACGCCCTTTTTGGCCAAGTGCATCATTGTGGACGTTCTGCCTCTTTTCCTATGCTTTAAATGCAATTCCAGTCTACCTCCTGAAATCGGTTTCCTGCAATTCTGCCCTGCTTTCAAGTCCACTTGGCAGCCTTACTTCAGTATATTTTTGGACGATAGCTGTCATTTCTAACTCTGCAGGATTGTGAATTACAGTGCCCCTGAGCTCCTTTCTTCAACTCACTTTCTTGTGAGCTGGCCGCAACACCGCAGGATTGCTTCAGGCCCTAATCTGGTTCCGGCACGGCACGCTGAGCCTTTGGTTAATTCCTCTTCCTGGTGGGAAATGAGAGTTAAATTTGCCTGTCCAGACACCTCCAGCTAGTCTCTAATTGGCTCTCCCTATTCCTGTTCATCTTCCGCAGAAATTGCAAACTGGGCCAAACAGGAGGTTAAAGGCACTGACTCTCCAAGTCGGGAGAGTGTTAGTAAAGCGTCTGGAATGTTGCACCCAAGTACCAGGGGACGAGAACTGAGACATATTGGAACACGTCTCCTGATCACACGGTTGATCATACTCTGTGTTCCACATGCATGTTTTAGCTGAAGGATGAATCCCTTAAACCTGGAGAGTTGAGACCCGTGGAATGGGTACCATGCAATATGACTTCAAAGGGTCTTCATTTGTTCACCGAACCTCTGCAGTCCTATCACTGCTGCTTTTATGCCCCTGTACACACGCTTGATTCTCTTTCAGAGCCATAGTAATCCATAGGTTTTAAGATACTTACTAGTCAGGTACATTCTTAGGCGTTTAATATGGGGTGTTGAGTCCATTTCGTTGAACAAGGAGTAGCTCTTGTCTATTCCATATTTGGCTTAAGGAAATTTATCTGTGCTCATTTCAGTCTCTGGTTTTATGCAGCACCCCAACTCACCTTTCCCCTTAAGCAAGCATAAGTTGGTTTTCTAAATTTGAGACCCTGTTCTGTTTTGTAATTCAGTTCCTGTGTAGCCAAGATTACATTCCGTGTATTAGTGATATCTTATGATGTTTCTTTTTCTGTGTGACTTATTTCAGTTAAAATCATCATACCTGAATCCACTCATTATGCTGCTATGGGCCTGATGACATAGATTTCATTGCTGAGTGATACTGCATTGTACGTAAGTACCACAACTTCTTTATCCATTTTTCACTTTCTGCGATATTGAACTTGTACCGTAAACGAGGTTCTTGTAAACAGAGCCGTCCCAAACGTTGGGGTGGCTGTGTCTTTTTGATTTTAATTTCCCTAAGCTATAGGACCATAAGTGGAAGTGCCCTAGGCTCTGTTGCTTTGTTTCTTAGTTGTTTCAGGAAACACCATACACTTCTCCCGAGTGGCTGTTGGCAATTTACATCCCGCCCATCAGCATAACAAGGCTCCCATTTCTCCATGGCCTGTCCTGCCTTTCTGGATTTTACACTTTTTTCAGATGGCCCTTTTGACCTGGGGGAAGTGAGACTTCATTTTAGTGCAGATTTCCTTTGCAAGCTTGCTTGGTTGGCCAAAAAGGGCGTATGCGTTTTTTCCTGAATATATTCAGGAAAAAACGCATACGCCCTTTTTGGCCAAGTGCATCATTGTCGACGTTCTGCCTCTTTTCCTATGCTTTAAATGCAATTCCAGTCTACCTCCTGAAATCAGTTTCCTGCAATTCTGCCTTGCTTTCAATGCCTCTTCATAGCCTTACCTCAATATATTTTTTGAATATATTTGGCCTTTATAACTCTGCAGCTTTTTGAATTGCAGTGGCCCTTAGCTCCATTTTTCAGGTCTTATTTTTTTGATCTTGCCTCATAACCACAGAATTCCTTCAGGCCCTATTTTTCTTCTGGGGCACCTTGCTGTGCCTTTGGTTTATTCTTCTTACTGATGTGAAATTAGAGAGACATGTGCTCATTGAAACCGCTACAGCTAGTTTCTCACTGGTTCCCCCTATTCCCATTCATCCTCCGCACTAACTGCAGACTGTGCGATACCAGAACTTAAAGGCATTGACTCTCCATGTGGGGATGTTTTTAGTAAAGCAGCTGGAATGTCGATCCAGAGTCCCAGGAGAGGAAAAATGAGGTGCATTTTAGAAACCTTTCCTGATCATATGGTATACCAGTCGCTGGGTTTCCCAAGCATGGTTTAGCTGTAGGAAGATTCCCTTCAACCTGGAGTGTTGGGACCCTTGGAATGAGTAGCATGAAGTATTGCATTAAACTTTTGGCAGTTGCTCACCAAAGCTCACCAATCCTCTCATCCCCAAGTGTCCAGCCTTATGTCTTATCCAGCTGTGGGTTTACATGTGGTCAATCCAGGTTGCATCACAGCCCCTGAGCGAATTTTGTAAGAATTTTTCTCTCTTTCATTGTTTCTGCGTTTTGTTTTTAAAATTTATTTCTATAATGGGGTTTAGCTCATTTTCACTGCTGTGTTTGTGCCGCTCTGCACACATTTGATTCCCTTATGGAGATATATCAATACATGGGTTTTAAGATTCTTATTACTCAGATATATTTCTCTGCAGTGTATAGGGTGTGTTGAGGCCAGTTCATTGAGCAAGGTGTAGATCTTGTCTAATATCTATTTGGTTTATTGAACGGTATCTGTGCTAATTTCAAACTCTGGTTTTATGCATCACCCCACCTCTCCTTTCCCCTTAAGCTGACATAAGTGTGTTTTCTAAATGTGAGACACTGTTCTGTTCTGTAATTCATTTCTTGTGCAGCCATATTTACCCTCCCTCTATAAGTGATATCTTATGATATGTTTCTTTTTCTGTTTGACTTATTTCAAGTAGTATTATCGGACCTAAATCCACTCTTTATCCTTCTACTAACCTTATTACATTGATTTCATGGTGAAGAGATATTCCATTGTACATAAGTACCACATCTTCTTTATCCATTGTTCTCTTTCCTGGGATATTTAAGGTGTACTGAAGTTGAGGTTCTTGTAAACAGAGTAGCCCTAAACTGTGGTGTGCTTGTGTCTTGTTGATTTTTAGACTTCCCTAGATATACTCCCATGATTGGAAGTGTCCTATGCTCTGTAGCTCTGTTTTTTAGATGATTTAGGAACCACCATACACTTCTCCAGAGTGGCTCTCGGCAGTTCACACACTGCCCATCAGCGTATAAAGGCTCCCTGTTCTCCATGGCCTGTCCTGCATTTCTGGTTTTTACAATTTTTTTAGGATGGCCCTTTTGACCGGTGGGAAATGAGACTTCTTTGTTGTGCACATTTGCATTGCTTGCTTGCTTCCTTGCCCATAAAGTGCGTATGCGTTTTTTCCTGGATATAATCAGGAAAAAACGCATACGCCCTTTTGGGCCAACTGCATCATTGTCGAAATTCTGCCGCTTTTCATGTGCTTTAAAGACGAGTCCAATCTATCTCTTGAAATCTGTTTCTTGCAATTCTGTCTTGCATTCAGATCCTCTTCTTTGCCTTACCTCAACATATTTTTGGACGTTAGTTTTCATTTATAACTCTGCAGGTTTGTGAATTGCAGTGACCCTGAGCTCCATTTTTTAAGTTGCTCTTTTGTGAGCTGGCCTCAAACCCGCAGGATTGCTTCAGGCCCTATTTTGGCTCCGGCGAGGCGGGCTGAGCCTTTTTTCAATTCTTATTCTTAATGGGAAATTAGAGTGATATGTGCCCGTCCAAACCCCTACAACTATTCTCTCATTGGTTCCCCCTCTTCCCGTTCATCCTCCTCACAATTTGCAAAATGTGTGAAACAGAAGTTGAAATGTGCTGATTCTCCAAGTGGGGAGATTCTAAGTAACGTGGCTGGAATGGTGAACAGGAGCACCAGGAGAGGATAAATGAGCTGCATTTTAGACACATCTCCCGATCACATGGTGTACAGTCCTCTGGGTTTTCCATGCATGTTTTAGCTGTAGGAAGATCCCTTGAACCTGCAGATTTGGGACCCATTGAATGGGTACCACGTAGTATTACTTTAAAAGGTGTGCATTTCCTCACCCAACCTCACATTTCTCTTAGTGCAAACAGTTTCCAGCCTTATGTCTCATCCTGCTGTGGGTCTAGATGTGTTCAATCCATGTTGCATCACCGTCCCTGAGAAAAAGTTGTAAGAGGTTTTCTCTGTCTCTCTGTCGTTTATTTTTTTCAATTTATTACTATATTGGTTACAGCTGATTTTCAAAGCTCTGTTTCTTGCTGCTGTACATCCACTTGATTCATGTACAGAGAGACATCAGTAAATTCTTTTTCAGATTCTTACCAGTCGTATATATTCTTTTCCGGTGACTTGAGTGTGCTGAGTGCAGTTCTTTCAGCTACCGTGTAGGTCTTGTTGATTATCAGTTTGGTATTTGGAATGGTATCTTTGCTAATTTCAACCTCCTGGATGATGCCTCACCCCTCCCCACCTTTCCCGTTTAGCAGCCTTATGCGTGTTTTCTACATATTTGACTATGTTTTTGTTTTGTAATTTATTTCATGTGTAGCCATTTTGGATTCCACCTTTAAGTGATATCTTATGATATGTGTCTTTTTCTTTTTGAATTATGTCACTTAGAATGATCATACGTAACTCCTCCAGAGTTGTTACAACTGGCCATATTTCATTGATTTCCAGGCTGAATAATATTCCACTCTACCTAAGTACCACATCTCTATCCATTTTTTCTCTCCAGAGACATTTAAGTTATATCCTAGTCGAGGATCTTTTAAACAGAGAGGGGGTAAACATTGGGGTGCCTGTGTCCTCTCGATTTTTGTTTTTCCCAAGATATACGCCCATGAGTGCAAGTGCCCTATGCTCTGTAGCTCATTTTTTAGATGCTTTAGTAAACACAATACACTTCTCCAGAATGGCCGTTGGCAATATACATTTCCACTATAAGTCTCACAGGGCTCCCTCTTCTCCTTGCCCTGTCCTGCATTTCTGTTGTTTACGCTTTATGAGGATGGCTCTTCTGACTGATGCGAAGTGATATCTTTTGTAGTATTGACTTCCAGTGCCCACCTCTTTGGTTGGCTAAAAAAGTGTATGCCCTTTTCTTGAATATATACAGAAAAAAACGCATACACCCTTTTTGGCCAACTGCAATGTTGGCAATGTTCAGCTCCTTTTCTTGTGCTTAATGGCGAGTCCTTTCTACCTCCTCAAATCCCTTTCCTGCCATTCTCCCTTGCTTACAAGTCCTTTTCTCTGACTTTCCTCAAGACATTTTTCAGTGATGGATATTTTCAACTCTGCAGTTTCGTGAATTTTACTGCCCCTGAGTTCCATTGTTCAACTTGTGTTTATGGGAACTGGTCACAAAGCAGTGGGATTTCCTCAAGCCCTATACTGTTTCCATGGGCAACCCTAGCCTTTGGTCAATTCGTCTTCCTGATTGGAAATTAGAGTGACATGTGTCTGTCTGAACACCTAGGACTTGTCTCTCATTGTTCCTCATCCTTCCGCTTCATCCTCTGGACAAATTCCAAACTGTACGCAACAGGATGTTGACAGTGCTGACCTCTCCAAGTGGGGAGACTGTTAGTAAAGACGCTGGAGGGGTGAACCCGAGCACCAGGAGATGAGGAGATGAGATGCCTTTTCCAAACTCTTCCCGATCAGATGGTATACCATCCTCTGGGTGTGACAGACATGTTTTAGCAGTAGGAAGAGTCCCATTCATGTAAGGAGAACACCAGGGCTTTTTCAAAATCAGTGTCTCCCCGAAACCCAAACTGGGGAATTTTTTAAGCTACGGCTACACATATGTTCATTAAGGGCCTTGGGAAGTAGGCAGAGTCCAAACTTTAGATGATTGAAGTCTTCAGGGTCAGAAGCACTCACCACCAGCTTCCCTTAGGTTACACTTTAACTGTCATTGATAGATGATGTCAATAAAAATATCTATTCTTTTTCAGATTATTTCCCCTTATAGGTTATTGCAAAATGTTGAGTGTAGTTCCCTGTGCTATCTAGTAGTTCCTTGTTGATGATCTATTTTATACATAGCAGTGTGTATGTGTTAATCCCAAACTGTTAATTTATCCCTCCTCCCACCTTTCCCCTTTGGTAATAATAAATTATAAGATTTTATACTTCTCAGAAATGGGGGAGCTGAAAGAGAGGTATCATTTTCAATGGAAAAGCATTTAAAACAAGATTGAAGCTTTAACCAAGATTATTAGATGTACATCCTTGGAAAGAAATCACTTCGTTTCTCTAATATTGACCTGACAAATAAGACAAACCTTTTCACTGAACTTGCTTATAATAAAGTGATGGAAATATCAAATGGAAGTGTTAGAAACATCTTATTTTACCCGAGCCTTATACACTGTTCTATGTTAACTACAGTTTGGCTCACACATCTGTTCATTGAGGTTACAATAGTCTCAATTTCTGTTACTGATCCTCCAGAGTGGACCCCAACAAGTGTTCCCCTGCCCAGTGTCATTGGGGCCAACAGATCGAGACTGAGTTTGGTTCACAAGCAAAGGAAGCTTTATATTTTGATCAGAGAATGGAGAGGTGAGAGCATGCACTACCCCGTGGGCTGTGGGCTGGGCTGCTGTGTAGAGATCCTGTCAGAGTCAGTGGGAGGGAGGGGGCGGAGCTCTCGAGGGCCGGGTTGGCTGCAGCTCAGGCTCTATATTGCGGAGTCTGCACTGGGCCCCAGGAGCTGAGGTGTCGACCCAGCCATTCTGCACTAGGAAATCTGGTCTGAAGTGCCGGGTGTGGAACCTCTGCATGCGGGACCCTAGGAGCACATGAAATTAGACAAAGCACAAAGGATAAAAAAGGTTAGACTTGACTTTATTGCCCAGATTCTATTTTTATCTCCCAGGGATTTTTAATGGGCTTTGCTGGGGACAAACTCCTCCTCTGCCTTTTGTCCCGTTCCTCATTCTTGGAGTGCTGAGGGTGCAGACCCTTCTTCTGTAACTGCTGAGTGCTGAGTTGGGAGGCCTCATACCCGGGGGCGAGGGTCAGAGCTTCTCCCCAGCAGCCTCCAGGTGACGTTGATTGTCGCCAGGCCCCCTGCCTCCCTGCTCGTCCACCTGAGCACCAGCATTGGAAGTGTTATAGATTCTAATGACCTTTAAGGTTCCAGGAAAGAGATGTGCAGACACGCTGTGGGGGCCGGTTTCACCCCGCCCCACATTTGTTCGGCCACCTTAGGCTGACCGTTTCTGCCAGCCTAGATGCTCTGACCAGTAGTCTGCGCTTTCTTCAATTAGGCCCCTGAATTAACGTACAAACAGCACCAGGTGTCAGAGCCCTGCCTGCTCAACTCCCAGACAGTCCAGGGTCAGTGGTGATCAAGGACCATGATGGCCACTGAGTCAACAGCCTTTTGAAGTAAACAGGAGTCCAGCCGGTCTTATTGGCCACCATCATCACGGTGTCTGTAGGCTTTTCTATGGTGACAGTGTGGTATACGGTTCCCCCGCCAAGATTATTAGCTCCCCTCTGGGTGCAGTAAGTCCTGCAAGCAGTAGTCTACTCTTTTGGGACACACTCTTGTTGTTTTATGAGAGAAACTCCAGGTCAAGTGATGTTCACACGAGTCGTCATGGTGCCCTGTTGCCCCCGGTTATCTCTCTGGATGTTGGAGTTGGAGGGCCTCCTCACTCGAGGTTGGTGTGCCCACGGAGCGAACGCTGCAACTTCAGGGCATGGTTGGTGGTTAGGATCACCACATGGGGTCCTTTTCCCTTAGGAGGGAGGTGGCCTTTTGGGCTGCTGATTTCCAGGTTTTTAGATACCGCCAGTATCTTGGCCAGATGTGGCAGTGGGCCAAGCCCCTTGGTGACCGTAGTTTATCCTACCTGGATGGCATTCTTGCATTGTTCCATTTCAAGTGGTCCCAGTTTTTGCACTAATTCTCCAATGGCGATTCACCTTTCACCGGGAATGTAAAGGTCAAAGGGTTTAGCTAAATTAGGGAGTTCCAGGGCAAGGGTCTGAATTGACTGCTCTTTCCATTCTTGAAAGGCCACTTCTGGATTCTATTCAAAAGGATCATCATCTTTTCCTTTCAGTGTTTCATATAGAGGCCCAGCTAGTAGACTGTAGTTAGGGATCCAGAAGCAGCAAACCCTGGCCTCCCCAGGAACCCCTAAGCTGTCTTCTAGTTTTAGAAAGGGGTAAGGCTGCAAATGGTTTCTTCCCTTTCCTGGGATGGGCTTCTCCGACCTTCTGTGAGAATGAAGCCCAGGCAGGTCACCGCAGTCTGTGATATTTGAGCTTTTTCTTGGACAACTTCTATCCTTTATTGGCTTGGTAGTTCAGAGGCCTCCTTAGTAGGGCTGGCGATCAGAATGTCGTCTGCGTACTGAAGGAGGATTTCCTTTTCCAGAGGTAGAACTTTTAGGTCTTTAGCTAAGCTTTCCCCAAAGATGGTGTGGGAATTTTTGCACCCTTGGGGCAAGACGGCCTGGAAGTATTGTTTTAGTTGTACGTTGAGTCCTGCCACTCACAAGCCAAAATTTCTTGTGACTCTGGGACTAATGGAATACAAAAGAAGGCATCATTGAAGACTAATACAGAATACCATGTCCTGGTGGTTGGTAGAATGACCAGCAGGGTGTAGGAATTAGGAGCAGCTGGAGGTATATCCTCGGTGGCTTCACTGACTGTCCTGACATCCTTTACCAGGTCCCCAGCAGCCCATGGGGCTCTCGTGGTCAGACCAATCCCAGAATATGGAGCTCACCTGGGCAGGTACCCCAACCCCACCCCAGCCCACGGGGCTCTTGTGGTCAGGCCCCTCCCAGGATACAGAGCTACCCTTGCAGGTACCGTGGCAGGGCTGGGCACACAGGAACTGTGTACATAGCCCTCATTGCAGAGCACCCCCAGCTCACCTGTCACTCAGAGCTGACACAGAGCACCTCAGAGCAGGACTTGAACTAACAAACAGCAGCTGCGACAGGTCTGTGACCCTGGGCATCACTCTGTGCGGCCTCCCTCCACCTGGTCTTCCAGAGACTTCCACTGCACCCGGGGCACCAGGCCTCTGTCTCCAACCACCACCCACCCCTCCTCTCCCTGACTCCTGGGTTCCTCTCATTAGGAGAGGGTTTTCTTGAAGTTGTCTCCCACTCATGGGCCAGATAAAATGATTAGAAAACAAGCCAAAGCTGCAGCCCCTTGTCTATCCTGACTCTCAGGAGCCCACACCTGTTCCTTGGACCTGGCCGGTTCAGCAAGTTCCATTTTCTGCAACTGTGAGCCCCTGAGGGGTGATGATTGGCTGACCTGGGCAGCCTTACCGTGCCGGCCAGTCCTCCCCAGGTGTGCCTGGGTTGAGATCAATATAAATACCACTCCAGGCAGCAAGAGCCCCTGCAGCCGTGCCTGACGCCATTTTCTCTGCCCTGTCAGCAGTCTCGGGGCTGGGCTGGTGGGAGGGAGTGAGAGGCCACGGCTTTGTGGGTGGCCCAGTGTGAGTGGGGCTCTGCTGGACTTTCTGCAGCAGTTGCCAGGCTGCCACCTGCTAAAGAAGAGGATGTGTCACCCATACCTGCTGCTGGAATTTCTCCCTGGGCAGAGGTGAGGAAGGAAAAAAGCAGTGGGGGCAGGGACAGGACGGGTATCTCAGGCAGGGAAATGGAAATCTTCCAGAAGAGCACCCAGGGCCAGGACCATCCTGGCTGGCCTGCAGGCACCAAGTCGGCCGGCATGCTGTCACTCGTGTGGCTCTATGGCCCTTCCTCTAGGCTTTCAAGTCCTTGTATATATTCAGGTGTTTTACCTGGGACGGGTGGGAATAGTTCAGCAGCAACTGGCCTGGGGCTCAGCTCACGTTTACTCACAGATGCCTCGGCACGGTGCCCCAGCTTTGCAATGAGGACGCTTGTTGCGTGGGGGCTTCTGGCTGAATGGGAGACGATTCCCCACCACTGGCCAACTTCAGAATTATTTACAACTGGAGCAAGTGTCCTGATACGGTTTTCCTCTGTGGAACTGGTGGGTTCTGTGTTTTTTTTCTCTTTTTCGTTTTTGGTTCAAGGTAGATTTTATTCCTCTTTTTTGTATTTACAGATATAAGCATGGAAATAATTTATTCATATAAATACATGTATGTGAAGGGAATAATTGTTTTTACTGTTTTATTTTTTAAATTTTATTTCTTTCTAATTTTGAATTTTATTTTATATTTTTATACAGCAGGTTCTTATTGGTTATCTATTTTATACATATAAATGTATACATGCCAATCCCAGTCTCTCAACTCCTCCCACCACCACCCCCCCAACAGCTTTCCCCCTTGTTGTCCATACGTTTGTTGTCTACATCTGTTGCTCTATTTATGCCTTGCAAAATGGTTAATCTGTACAGTTTTTCTAGGTTCCACATATATGCATGAATATACAAGATTTGTTTTTCTCTTTCTGACTTACTTCACTCTGTATGACAGTCTCTAGATCCATCGACGTCTCTACAAATGACCCAATTTCATTTCTTTTCATGGCTTAGTAATATTCCATTTTATATATGTACCACAGCTTTATGCATTCGTCTGTCTGTGGGCATTTAGGTTGCTTCCATTACCTCGATATTGTAAAGAGTGAGGCAATGAACATTGCGGTGAATGTCTCTTTTTGATTTATGGTTTTGTCTGGGTATATGTCCAGTACTGGGATTGCTGTATCATATGGTAATTCTATTGTTAGTTTCTTAAGAAACTCCATATTGTTCTCCATAGTGACTGTATCAATTTATATTCCCAACAATAGTGGAAGAGGGTTCCTTTTCTCCACACCCTTTCCAGCATTTTTTGTTTGTAGATTTTCTGATGATGCACATTCTATCAGGTGTGAGGTGATACCTCATTGTGGAGTCCATTTTGTTGAGCAAGGGGTAGGTCTTGTCTATTACATATTTGGCTGATGGAACGGTATCTGTGCCAAATTCAAACTCTGGTTTTATGCAGCACCCCAACTCACCTTCCCCCTTAAGCAAGCATAAGTTGGTTTTCTAAACTTGAGACCCTGTTCTGTTTTGTAACTCAGTTCATGTGTAGCCAAGTTCACATTCCGTGTATTAGTGATACCTTATGATGTTTCTTTTTCTGTGTGACTTTTTTCACTTAGAATCACTGTGCCTCAATCCACTCATTATGCTGGTACGGGCCTGGTGACATAGTTTTCATTGCTGAGAGGTATTCTGTTGTACGTAAGTACCGCAACTTCTTTATCCATTATTTGCTATCTGGCATATTTAACTTGTGCTACAGAAGAGGTTCCTGTAAACAGAGCCGTCCCAAATTTTGGGGTGGCTGTGTCTTTTTGATTTTAATTTCCCTAAGCTATAGGACCATAAGTGGAAGTGCCCTAGGCTCTGTTCCTTTGTTTTTTAGATGTTTCAGGAAACACCATACACTTCTCCCGAGTGGCTGTTGGCAATTTACATCCCTCGCATTAGCATAACAAGGCTCCCAGTTCTCCATGGCCTGTCCTGCCTTTCTGGATTTTACACTTTTTTCAGATGGCCCTTTTGACCGGGGGGAAGTGAGACTTCATTGTAGTGCAGATTTCCTTTGCAAGCTTGCTTGGTTGGCCAAAAAGGGCGTATGCGTTTTTTCCTGAATATATTCAGGAAAAAACGCATACGCCCTTTTTGGCCAAGTGCATCATTGTGGACGTTCTGCCTCTTTTCCTATGCTTTAAATGCAATTCCAGGCTACCTCCTGAAATCGGTTTCCTGCAATTCTGCCCTGCTTTCAAGTCCTCTTGGCAGCCTTACTTCAGTATATTTTTGGACGATAGCTGTCATTTCTAACTCTGCAGGATTGTGAATTACAGTGCCCCTGAGCTCCTTTCTTCAACTCACTTTCTTGTGAGCTGGCCGCAACACCGCAGGATTGCTTCAGGCCCTAATCTGGTTCCGGCACGGCACGCTGAGCCTTTGGTTAATTCCTCTTCCTGGTGGGAAATGAGAGTTAAATTTGCCCGTCCAGACACCTCCAGCTAGTCTCTCATTGGCTCTCCCTATTCCTGTTCATCTTCCGCAGAAATTGCAAACTGGGCCAAACAGGAGGTTAAAGGCACTGACTCTCCAAGTCGGGAGAGTGTTAGTAAAGCGTCTGGAATGTTGCACCCGAGTACCAGGGGACGAGAACTGAGACATATTGGAAAACGTCTCCCGATCACACGGTTGATCATACTCTGTGTTCCACATGCATGTTTTAGCTGAAGGATGAATCCCTTAAACCTGGAGAGTTGAGACCCGTGGAATGGGTACCATGCAATATGACTTCAAAGGGTCTTCATTTGCTCACCGAACCTCTGCAGTCCTATCACTGCTGCTTTTATGCCCCTGTACACACGCTTGATTCTCTTTCAGAGCCATAGTAATCCATAGGTTTTAAGATACTTACTAGTCAGGTACATTCTTAGGCGTTTAATATGGGGTGTTGAGTCCATTTCGTTGAGCAAGGAGTAGCTCTTGTCTATTCCATATTTGGCTTAAGGAAATTTATCTGTGCTCATTTCAGTCTCTGGTTTTATGCAGCACCCCAACTCACCTTTCCCCTTAAGCAAGCATAAGTTGGTTTTCTAAATTTGAGACCCTGTTCTGTTTTGTAATTCAGTTCCTGTGTAGCCAAGATTACATTCCGTGTATTAGTGATATCTTATGATGTTTCTTTTTCTGTGTGACTTATTTCAGTTAAAATCATCATACCTGAATCCACTCATTATGCTGCTATGGGCCTGATGACATAGATTTCATTGCTGAGTGATATTGCATTGTACGTAAGTACCACAACTTCTTTATCCATTTTTCACTTTCTGCGATATTGAACTTGTACCGTAAACGAGGTTCTTGTAAACAGAGCCATCCCAAACGTTGGGGTGGCTGTGTCTTTTTGATTTTAATTTCCCTAAGCTATAGGACCATAAGTGGAAGTGCCCTAGGCTCTGTTGCTTTGTTTCTTAGATGTTTCAGGAAACACCATACACTTCTCCCCAGTGGCTGTTGGCAATTTACATCCCGCCCATCAGCATAACAAGGCTCCCAGTTCTCCATGGCCTGTCCTGCCTTTCTGGATTTTACACTTTTTTCAGATGGCCCTTTTGACCTGGGGGAAGTGAGACTTCATTGTAGTGCAGATTTCCTTTGCAAGCTTGCTTGGTTGGCCAAAAAGGGCGTATGCGTTTTTTCCTGAATATATTCAGGAAAAAACGCATACGCCCTTTTTGGCCAAGTGCATCATTGTCGACGTTCTGCCTCTTTTCCTATGCTTTAAATGCAATTCCAGTCTACCTCCTGAAATCAGTTTCCTGCAATTCTGCCTTGCTTTCAATGCCTCTTCATAGCCTTACCTCAATATATTTTTGAATATATTTGGCCTTTATAACTCTGCAGCTTTTTGAATTGCAGTGGCCCTTAGCTCCATTTTTCAGGTCTTATTTTTTTGATCTTGCCTCATAACCACAGGATTCCTTCAGGCCCTATTTTTCTTCTGGGGCACCTTGCTGTGCCTTTGGTTTATTCTTCTTACTGATGTGAAATTAGAGAGACATGTGCCCATTGAAACCGCTACAGCTAGTTTCTCACTGGTTCCCCCTATTCCCATTCATCTTCCGCACTAACTGTAGACTGTGCGATACCAGAACTTAAAGGCATTGACTCTCCATGTGGGGATGTTTTTAGTAAAGCAGCTGGAATGTCGATCCGGAGTCCCAGGAGAGGAAAAATGAGGTGCATTTTAGAAACCTTTCCTGATCCTATGGTATACCAGTCGCTGGGTTTCCCAAGCATGGTTTAGCTGTAGGAAGATTCCCTTCAACCTGGAGTGTTGGGACCCTTGGAATGAGTAGCATGAAGTATTGCATTAAACTTTTGGCAGTTGCTCACCAAAGCTCACCAATCCTCTCATCCCCAAGTGTCCAGCCTTATGTCTTATCCAGCTGTGGGTTTACATGTGGTCAATCCAGGTTGCATCACAGCCCCTGAGCGAATTTTGTAAGAATTTTTCTCTCTTTCATTGTTTCTGCGTTTTGTTTTTAAAATTTATTTCTATAATGGGGTTTAGCTCATTTTCACTGCTGTGTTTGTGCCGCTCTGCACACATTTGATTCCCTTATGGAGATATATCAATACATGGGTTTTAAGATTCTTATTACTCAGATATATTTCTCTGCAGTGTATAGGGTGTGTTGAGGCCAGTTCATTGAGCAAGGTGTAGATCTTGTCTAATATCTATTTGGTTTATTGAACGGTATCTGTGCTAATTTCAAACTCTGGTTTTATGCATCACCCCACCTCTCCTTTCCCCTTAAGCTGACATAAGTGTGTTTTCTAAATGTGAGACACTGTTCTGTTCTGTAATTCATTTCTTGTGCAGCCATATTTACCCTCCCTCTATAAGTGATATCTTATGATATGTTTCTTTTTCTGTTTGACTTATTTCAAGTAGTATTATCGGACCTAAATCCACTCTTTATCCTTCTACTAACCTTATTACATTGATTTCATGGTGAAGAGATATTCCATTGTACATAAGTACCACATCTTCTTTATCCATTGTTCTCTTTCCTGGGATATTTAAGGTGTACTGAAGTTGAGGTTCTTGTAAACAGAGTAGCCCTAAACTGTGGTGTGCTTGTGTCTTGTTGATTTTTAGACTTCCCTAGATATACTCCCATGATTGGAAGTGTCCTATGCTCTGTAGCTCTGTTTTTTAGATGATTTAGGAACCACCATACACTTCTCCAGAGTGGCTCTCGGCAGTTCACACACTGCCCATCAGCGTATAAAGGCTCCCTGTTCTCCATGGCCTGTCCTGCATTTCTGGTTTTTACAATTTTTTTAGGATGGCCCTTTTGACCGGTGGGAAATGAGACTTCTTTGTTGTGCACATTTGCATTGCTTGCTTGCTTCCTTGCCCATAAAGTGCGTATGCGTTTTTTCCTGGATATAATCAGGAAAAAACGCATACGCCCTTTTGGGCCAACTGCATCATTGTCGAAATTCTGCCGCTTTTCATGTGCTTTAAAGACGAGTCCAATCTATCTCTTGAAATCTGTTTCTTGCAATTCTGTCTTGCATTCAGATCCTCTTCTTTGCCTTACCTCAACATATTTTTGGACGTTAGTTTTCATTTATAACTCTGCAGGTTTGTGAATTGCAGTGACCCTGAGCTCCATTTTTTAAGTTGCTCTTTTGTGAGCTGGCCTCAAACCCGCAGGATTGCTTCAGGCCCTATTTTGGCTCCGGCGAGGCGGGCTGAGCCTTTTTTCAATTCTTATTCTTAATGGGAAATTAGAGTGATATGTGCCCGTCCAAACCCCTACAACTATTCTCTCATTGGTTCCCCCTCTTCCCGTTCATCCTCCTCACAATTTGCAAAATGTGTGAAACAGAAGTTGAAATGTGCTGATTCTCCAAGTGGGGAGATTCTAAGTAACGTGGCTGGAATGGTGAACAGGAGCACCAGGAGAGGATAAATGAGCTGCATTTTAGACACATCTCCCGATCACATGGTGTACAGTCCTCTGGGTTTTCCATGCATGTTTTAGCTGTAGGAAGATCCCTTGAACCTGCAGATTTGGGACCCATTGAATGGGTACCACGTAGTATTACTTTAAAAGGTGTGCATTTCCTCACCCAACCTCACATTTCTCTTAGTGCAAACAGTTTCCAGCCTTATGTCTCATCCTGCTGTGGGTCTAGATGTGTTCAATCCATGTTGCATCACCGTCCCTGAGGAAAAGTTGTAAGAGGTTTTCTCTGTCTCTCTGTCGTTTATTTTTTCAATTTATTACTATATTGGTTACAGCTGATTTTCAAAGCTCTGTTTCTTGCTGCTGTACATCCACTTGATTCACGTACAGAGAGACATCAGTAAATTCTTTTTCAGATTTTTACCAGTCGTATATATTCTTTTCCGGTGACTTGAGTGTGCTGAGTGCAGTTCTTTCAGCTACCGTGTAGGTCTTGTTGATTATCAGTTTGGTATTTGGAATGGTATCTTTGCTAATTTCAACCTCCTGGATGATGCCTCACCGCTCCCCACCTTTCCCGTTTAGCAGCCTTATGCGTGTTTTCTACATATTTGACTATGTTTTTGTTTTGTAATTTATTTCATGTGTAGCCATTTTGGATTCCACCTTTAAGTGATATCTTATGATATGTGTCTTTTTCTTTTTGAATTATGTCACTTAGAATGATCATACGTAACTCCTCCGGAGTTGTTACAACTGGCCATATTTCATTGATTTCCAGGCTGAATAATATTCCACTCTACCTAAGTACCACATCTCTATCCATTTTTTCTCTCCAGAGACATTTAAGTTATATCCTAGTCGAGGATCTTTTAAACAGAGAGGGGGTAAACATTGGGGTGCCTGTGTCCTCTCGATTTTTGTTTTTCCCAAGATATACGCCCATGAGTGCAAGTGCCCTATGCTCTGTAGCTCATTTTTTAGATGCTTTAGTAAACACAATACACTTCTCCAGAATGGCCGTTGGCAATATACATTTCCACTATAAGTCTCACAGGGCTCCCTCTTCTCCTTGCCCTGTCCTGCATTTCTGTTGTTTACGCTTTATGAGGATGGCTCTTCTGACTGATGCGAAGTGATATCTTTTGTAGTATTGACTTCCAGTGCCCACCTGTTTGGTTGGCTAAAAATGTGTATGCCCTTTTCTTGAATACATACAGAAAAAAACGCATACACCCTTTTTGGCCAACTGCAATGTTGGCAATGTTCAGCTCCTTTTCTTGTGCTTAATGGCGAGTCCTTTCTACCTCCTCAAATCCCTTTCCTGCCATTCTCCCTTGCTTACAAGTCCTTTTCTCTGACTTTCCTCAAGACATTTTTCAGTGATGGATATTTTCAACTCTGCAGTTTCGTGAATTTTACTGCCCCTGAGTTCCATTGTTCAACTTGTGTTTATGGGAACTGGTCACAAAGCAGTGGGATTTCCTCAAGCCCTATACTGTTTCCATGGGCAACCCTAGCCTTTGGTCAATTCGTCTTCCTGATTGGAAATTAGAGTGACATGTGCCTGTCTGAACACCTAGGACTTGTCTCTCATTGTTCCTCATCCTTCCGCTTCATCCTCTGGACAAATTCCAAACTGTACGCAACAGGATGTTGACAGTGCTGACCTCTCCAAGTGGGGAGACTGTTAGTAAAGACGCTGGAGGGGTGAACCCGAGCACCAGGAGATGAGGAGATGAGATGCCTTTTCCAAACTCTTCCCGATCAGACGGTATACCATCCTCTGGGTGTGACAGACATGTTTTAGCAGTAGGAAGAGTCCCATTCATGTAAGGAGAACACCAGGGCTTTTTCAAAATCAGTGTCTCCCCGAAACCCAAACTGGGGAATTTTTTAAGCTACGGCTACACATATGTTCATTAAGGGCCTTGGGAAGTAGGCAGAGTCCAAACTTTAGATGATTGGAGTCTTCAGGGTCAGAGCACTCACCACCAGCTTCCCTTAGGTTACACTTTAACTGTCATTGATAGATGATGTCAATAAAAATATCTATTCTTTTTCAGATTATTTCCCCTTATAGGTTATTGCAAAATGTTGAGTGTAGTTCCCTGTGCTATACAGTAGTTCCTTGTTGATGATCTATTTTATACATAGCAGTGTGTATGTGTTAATCCCAAACTGTTAATTTATCCCTCCTCCCACCTTTCCCCTTTGGTAATAATAAATTATAAGATTTTATACTTCTCAGAAATGGGGGAGCTGAAAGAGAGGTATCATTTTCAATGGAAAAGCATTTAAAACAAGATTGAAGCTTTAACCAAGATTATTAGATGTACATCCTTGGAAAGAAATCACTTCGTTTCTCTAATATTGACCTGACAAATAAGACAAACCTTTTCACTGAACTTGCTTATAATAAAGTGATGGAAATATCAAATGGAAGTGTTAGAAACATCTTATTTTACCCGAGCCTTATACACTGTTCTATGTTAACTACAGTTTGGCTCACACATCTGTTCATTGAGGTTACAATAGTCTCAATTTCTGTTACTGATCCTCCAGAGTGGACCCCAACAAGTGTCCCCCTGCCCAGTGTCATTGGGGCCAACAGATCGAGACTGAGTTTGGTTCACAAGCAAAGGAAGCTTTATATTTTGATCAGAGAATGGAGAGGTGAGAGCATGCACTACCCCGTGGGCTGTGGGCTGGGCTGCTGTGTAGAGATCCTGTCAGAGTCAGTGGGAGGGAGGGGGCGGAGCTCTCGAGGGCCGGGTTGGCTGCAGCTCAGGCTCTATATTGCGGAGTCTGCACTGGGCCCCAGGAGCTGAGGTGTCGACCCAGCCATTCTGCACTAGGAAATCTGGTCTGAAGTGCCGGGTGTGGAACCTCTGCATGCGGGACCCTAGGAGCACATGAAATTAGACAAAGCACAAAGGATAAAAAAGGTTAGACTTGACTTTATTGCCCAGATTCTATTTTTATCTCCCAGGGATTTTTAATGGGCTTTGCTGGGGACAAACCCCTCCTCTGCCTTTTGTCCCGTTCCTCATTCTTGGAGTGCTGAGGGTGCAGACCCTTCTTCTGTAACTGCTGAGTGCTGAGTTGGGAGGCCTCATACCCGGGGGCGAGGGTCAGAGCTTCTCCCCAGCAGCCTCCAGGTGACGTTGATTGTCGCCAGGCCCCCTGCCTCCCTGCTCGTCCACCTGAGCACCAGCATTGGAAGTGTTATAGATTCTAATGACCTTTAAGGTTCCAGGAAAGAGATGTGCAGACACGCTGTGGGGGCCGGTTTCACCCCGCCCCACATTTGTTCGGCCACCTTAGGCTGACCGTTTCTGCCAGCCTAGATGCTCTGACCAGTAGTCTGCGCTTTCTTCAATTAGGCCCCTGAATTAACGTACAAACAGCACCAGGTGTCAGAGCCCTGCCCGCTCAACTCCCAGACAGTCCAGGGTCAGTGGTGATCAAGGACCATGATGGCCACTGAGTCAACAGCCTTTTGAAGTAAACAGGAGTCCAGCCGGTCTTATTGGCCACCATCATCACGGTGTCTGTAGGCTTTTCTATGGTGACAGTGTGGTATACGGTTCCCCCGCCAAGATTATTAGCTCCCCTCTGGGTGCAGTAAGTCCTGCAAGCAGTAGTCTACTCTTTTGGGACACACTCTTGTTGTTTTATGAGAGAAACTCCAGGTCAAGTGATGTTCACACGAGTCGTCATGGTGCCCTGTTGCCCCCGGTTATCTCTCTGGATGTTGGAGTTGGAGGGCCTCCTCACTCGAGGTTGGTGTGCCCACGGAGCGAACGCTGCAACTTCAGGGCATGGTTGGTGGTTAGGATCACCACATGGGGTCCTTTTCCCTTAGGAGGGAGGTGGCCTTTTGGGCTGCTGATTTCCAGGTTTTTAGATACCGCCAGTATCTTGGCCAGATGTGGCAGTGGGCCAAGCCCCTTGGTGACCGTAGTTTATCCTACCTGGATGGCATTCTTGCATTGTTC